>NW_026897084.1:0-290285 GCF_033153095.1 Gastrolobium bilobum | reverse complement strand
GCTGTTGAAGCTCCAAAGAAACCGATGGATTTTTCTCGTTTTGAGAAACCTCCTTATCCTATGAAGTTCAAGCAGCAAGCACAGAAGCAACAGTATGCCAGGTTTTTAGATATGTTTAAAAAGTTGCATATTAATATTCCTTTTGCTGAAGCTTTAGCTAATATGCCTAACTATGCTAAATTTTTGAAAGATTTATTGTCTATAAAGCATAAGTTGCAGGATTATGAGACAGTAGCACTTACTGAGGAGTGCAGTGCCATTATTCAGAAGAAGTTCCCACCAAAGCTTCGAGATCCGGGAAGTTTCAACATCCCAATTGCGATAGGCAACACCAATGTTGGCCGGGCACTTTGTGATCTTGGAGCAAGCATCAACTTGATGCCATTGTCAATATGCAAGTCATTGGGAATTTCTGAGTTGAAGCCAACCATGGTATCTTTACAGCTTGCTGACCGTTCTTTGAGGAGACCTAGTGGAATCATAGAAGATGTTCTTGTTAAAGTTGACAAGTTCATCTTCCCTGCTGATTTCATCGTGTTAGACATGGAGGAGGAGAGTGAAATACCCCTTCTGTTGGGTAGACCGTTCTTGGCCACAGCTCGAGCTATGATTGATGTAGAACAAGGAAAGCTCGAGTTGAGGATGAATGATGAGAAAATCACTATCAATGTCTTCGATGCTATGAAGAATTCATCTGATCACAGTGATTGTTTCAGACTTGATGTGTCTGAAGAGGTGATTATGGAAGAGAAAAGTGATTATCAAGAGCTTGAAGAAGAGTTGAAGGCTCAAGATGAAGCTACTCCACAAGAAGAGCTAGAAGTTGTTTTTGAGGTGCTAGAAAAGAAAGAAAATGATCTAGTTACAGTAGCACCAAAAACAGAGTTGAAAGAGTTTTCTGAAACGCTGAAATATGCATTCTTGGGAGATAAAGAGCAATATCCCGTTATCATCAATAAAGAGTTGTCTATGGATGAAAAAGAGAAGTTGTTGAAAGTGCTCAAGGAGCACAAGACAGCTATTGGGTGGTCTATTTCTGATTTGAAAGGCATCAACCATTCTTTCTGTACTCACAAGATGCTAATGGAAGACAATGTTAAACATGTGAGACAATCTCAGAGAAGACTAAACCCCACAAAGAAGGAAATCCATCAGTGGCATGAAGGAAGCAAGCCAAAGGTTAAGATGGAAAAGCCCAAGGGTAAGGAAAAGCATGTGAGGACTAAGTTTAAAGTTTCTGAGAACCCTCATCCTTATCCACATGCATATGAGTATAACCATGGCGGGACACAAATTCTGAGCAAGGGTATAGTGTCATCACTGAGCCCGAGTTACCAGCCACCATGATCACAAGGGGTACGTCAGGCTCGTGACGTTAAACAAGCGCTACTTGGGAGGCAACCCAATGAGTTTTTATTATTATTATTTTTATTTCCTTCCTCTTATCTGTCTTTAATTTTTATTTTGATGTTTTATTTTCGTTGTCTTTGTTTGACCATCTAGGTTTATGTTAGGGTAATTTGAACCTCGTTGGTATTTTGAGTTATAATTCTCCAGTACATTGGTTATGTTATTTTCTGCCTGATATTTCACATGTGTGATGTTTATACTTGTGCAGCAGTATTTTCTCCAACTACTTTAGTTATTGCTGAGGACAGCAATATTCTAAATCTGGGAATTGGGGCTGCATACACGGCAATCGAGGTATCACACACAGAAAAAGGTTCAGCGGATTCATAGCTACTTCAGGGGAGTTATTTTAACATTTCTAGTTATTTTCATTTTTTTTCTCATTTTGGTAGAAATTTTGTGTTTTTAGTTTCATTTCCTGCTATGTGAAAGCACAGTCCTGATTTAGATGTGCTACTCAGTCAATTCCTTGGTTGAATATGAGGAAGCATTGCATGATATGCAAGATTGTCATGACATTGCATAGAGCATGAATAGAGATTATGATTGCTCGTTTGTTTGATATCTATGATAATGATGCTTGAAATGAAATTAAGAAGAGTCTAGTTTGATACCACAGCTTGTGAGGTTTGTGCCTATACAGTTACTTTTTTTTTTAGAGTCTTCACTGCAGTGGTACTCTAGAACTTGATCTAATTCTCTCCAATGCATGTGTTGATTGAAGTGATAGAGGCATTTTGTTCTATTAAGCTTATGGCCAAATAGCAGCTACCTGAGAAATCATCCATTGTTAGCCATGTTGAGCCTGAGACCAATTTTTTTAATTACCTTATTAAATTGTTTAGACCACTTCCATCAGAACTTACCTTGTTTGAGATTGAAATGTCAATAATCAAAAAGTTAGAAGTAATTGAGGTAAGCTCCACTAGAAGTTAAGCAGTTGAAAAGGAAAAGAAAAGAATAGTTCTCACATGAATATAAAGAGAAAGAAAATAAATTGCAAAAATTGACAAGCAATGATGAAGGAAAAAGTGAGAAAAAGGAAGGAATCATGAATTCGAATAAAAAGTGGTACTGAAATTTGAATTGAGAGATGATTGAGTATTAATGAAAATGTTGTTTCAATCTCAATAATTATTCAGCTACTCTCCAAAAGATTCTAACCTTAAGCCAAGCCAAGTTATAACCTTAAGAAGCCCTTTTGATCAATCAGGCATGTGTTGATGTTCCTCATCTTTAGGAGCTTGAGAAAAAGATCAAGCTTATGGTAGTACAACAGCTGTGATGAAATGAGTGATGATGAATGACCCCAAACACTGAGTGATGAGTGAATATCATGTCTTGTGAGGGGTAATCAAGTTAGACTCTGATGTTTGAATGTAGTTGATGAGCATCATCTTAAGTTTGACGTGGAAATCATTCATGCTTAGTATAGTGATCTTTATGATTGTCTGTGCAATGTTGTGCTTGATTGATTGAACCTTGCTTCCCATGCTTAAATTCTGTTTATTGCTGAGGACAGCAACATCTAAATCTGGGAATTGTTTGATGTGCGTCTAGCATATGATGTTTTCTAACTTGAAAGAAGCAAGGAATTAATCATAAATGAGTGAAAATAGTCATTGAATGCAAGAAATATTGATTATTCCTTCTCAATCATATTCTCACTCAAGTTATATGTTTAAATAGCAGGAAACACCGCAAAAGGAGCAAAAACGGAGAAACCAAATTTCCCGTTGGCGCACGACGCGCGGAGGTTGGCGCACGGAGCGCCAAACTGGCGCACAGGGCGCGGTACTTGGCGCACGGGGCGCCAAATCGACGATTTGCTTCTGTTTCGGTCGCGCACGAAGCGCGGGAGGTGGCGCACGACGCTCCAACCTGGCGCCCGGAGCGCGGGAGTTGGCGCACGGAGCGCGGGACTGGCGCACGGCACTCCAGAGTTGGCGCCCGGGGCGCCGTTTACAGATTCAGCTTCTGTTTCTCCCAAGTTTGGGGCGCCAGGCTTGGCGCCCCGTGCGCGGGCGATATATATTTAAGTGCGAATCAGCTAAAATAAGGCCCAATTGGAGTGCTAAGGGAAATAGGTTTTCCCAAAACCTAAGAAAAGGATCAGAAACATAAGAAGGAGGGACTTTTGGAGAATCAAGGAGAGAAAAACAACAAATAGAGCGGAGATTCCTTGGAGCTTCTCGGAGATTCAAGGGTTCGATCGATCAAGACGGAAGATCTTCATCTTCCCTTTCTCTTCTAGGTTTTAAATGCTACTCTCTTTTATTGTTATTTTGTCAGACATGAACATGTCTGGCTAGTTTTATCATTGTGGTAAGGGTCACAACCCTTGATGTGAACCCCTTGTACCTTGGTTGAAATTTATGTTTATCTATTTTAATTGCATTTATCTTTTCTTGTTCTTCATTCTATAATTCTATTGGAACTGATCAATCTAGTAGGGTTGCGAGGGTTAGGGTTTACAACAGGGATGTTGGAATTCTAATTCCTGACAAAGAATAAGATAACTGTTCATGTACGCACTAGGGATAGGCTACATGAACAGTGAACGTTAAAGGTTCATTGATTCTAAGGGTTAACTCGAAAAGGGATTTCTAAGGGATTAGGATTCTAATAGAGTTAACAAGGTTAAAGTCACTAAGGGATTAGGGCTTAACTACTCATATAAAAGATGATGAATTGTTCGATCAATTGAATAGGTAAATGTAAACGTAATCCAAGTTGCAAGGTGGGGATCAGAAAGGTGTTTGTTTCTCTTTACCGCAATATTTTCTCAAATATTTTCTCAATTCTTAATCTTTTGTTCTTGTATTCTGAAAACACTTTTGGAATCATTTACATTTTTACTTTAATTATTTTAGTTTGTTTCATGAACTACAATCATTCTCAACCTATTTTGATTAATCCAACAAGAGAGGAATAGTTATAACAACTTAGGTGCCTCAATCCTCGTGGAGACGATACTCTACTCACTCTTTATTACTTGGTACGATCGGTGCACTTGCCGATTTTACGCATCATTTGGGTTGTCAAAGCTTCTATAAATGTTATTCCTAACACTCAAGGACCCAAGATGAAATGGGTACCAAAAAGTCCTCCTAGATTTTTCAATGTGCATAAAATTATTCAAAATGATGGACAAAAAGATCAAGAGAAAAAGAAATCATCAACGAAAATGCTTCCTAGGCCCAATGATAGAATTATCAATCAAAAAAGTAATGAAACTTCAGCCAAAGCTTCTCACATGAACAAGGTTGAACCTAGAAGGTTCAAAATTCAAAGAGAAAAGCAATGGGTAAGAAAAAGTTTCCATTTGATTACAAAGGCCAAGGTATCAAATATCTTTATCTCTTATGCTTATTCACATGTGAATCCAATGAATATGAGGTATATATCCTTTAGGCCTTAGGTAATGGATAAAATCATATGTGCTTGGTTTGAATGCTGAAAATTATGAATAACACATGATTATATCTCTAGTTGTTCACTTATATGTTGATTTATGTCACAGCTGAATTGTTTTACGCATATCTTGAGTTACATAAATCTTTTTTAAGTGAAACCAGTGGTCATTGAAAGCTATCTTGATAAAATTTAATTCTGGAAATTTTCATAATTTTTAGTCAAGTATAATGCTTCTAGAAATCTCGTGAACATGGCTGTTCTGTCATAAACTCTGTTCTTGACTAGTTTACTTAAAATGAGCATAACTTGAGCTATACAAATCCTTTGAGCATGAAACCAGTGGCATTACAAAGATAGCTCAATCAAGTTTAATACTGGAAATCTCTAGAATTTTTTTATGTTTACATTATTCCAGTAAATTTGTGATTGTGACTGTTTTGTCAAATATTCTATTTTTAATGCAGTAAATTTAATTGATCATATCTTGAGCTATAGAACTCCGATTGACATGATCTATATCTTGTTAGAAAGCTTGAAATGTGTACCATAACATATGAAAATTTATATTTTTTAAGTACTGATGAATTCCCAGTTTTAATTACAAGATTACGGGTTTATGAAAAAGAACCTATTAAAATTTTATTGACTTTGTGCTTAATGCTAAATTGATTATTTAACTTATTATGCTCAATTTGTGTGTGATAATATTGATCTTTATGAGAGCATAAGGAATTGATAATCAATGACTAACCCCTATGGATCCAAAGCGGATACCAAAAGTGCTTTGAATTATAGGATTACAACTACCTCAAGAATGTATTCAAATGAAATAAGTTTATTCAACTTGAGACTTGGAAAACATGAAAGTATCCAACATATAAGAGGGATGTAAACATAATAAAGTACAAGGATATTCATTATAATCTCAAGGAGCCATATTCTAAATTGAAAGAATTCAAATTTAGTTACTTTTATCCCTCTTTTTGCTCTAAATGCTATATACATTATAATTAGGGAATTCTTTGAGATTTAGTTACTATGCTTACATATTCTATTGATTGTGTTATTCTATCAATATGCCCTAAATGTTATTATATATGCTAGTAGGCACATATATTTGTTATAATAACATGATAATCTTTTTGAGCTTGAGCTTTAGAGTATATCCTTGTTTTTACTTGGAGTTGTACATGCACAAAAATGATTTCACTTCTTTGTTATGTGCTTAAATGTATCACATGCTTACTTGAAGATTAGGAAATTAAATATCTTCTTGTATTAATTGCTTGACATATGCCATACTCTTAAAAAGAGAAAGATATGTGTAAAATGCTAATTCCATAATCTTTCAAGTATTGGTTTTTGAAAAGAAATTGTATCTTTTGGATTTGCATGTGATTATGTTTAAAATTTCTCATCTATAATAACATGATTACTTGCTTCAAAATGTCTCAATATGTTTTGATGATGGTCATATATTTCTTGCTAATCTTAAATCATGCTTTGACTATGCTTAAATATATATTTTAAGATTCAAGAGCATATGTGCTTCATTTATGTTTGAATATATATTTGATAATATGATAAATGACTTATGTTCTACATCAATGTAATTTATGCTAGGAGATGTGCTTAAATGATATTTGTTGCTAACCTTTGATTTGAAAAGCTTTAAGAGTTAATTCTACAATTGGTAATCAAATATGGCAACCAAATATTGAAGTGCCAAGTATATGTGGACAAAGAAAGAGATGAATGAAGAGCACCAAAAGAGACTTTCTTCACTTGCTCACAAATGGAAAACTTAAAGGAAGAAAGCTCAAGTGGCTAGGATCACCATGAATAAGGAGCATCACATCATATTTGATCTCGATAAGTATCACTATCCCTAACTCTTATGGAATTCTATAGTATGAATGATATGATTCTTGTTCCTTCTTTATATGAGAAATATGCTTAGCATGACAAAAATGTATAATTAGATCTTATATCTTGAATTTTGTCATTGCATATAGAGTAAACCTTGTTTGAATATATACTTATTTTGATTCCAATAGCAAGATGGAACTTTAATCAATAATCATCTTGTTTCTAAGTGATACAATTCTTATGAACATCTTTTTGTTATGAAATAAGCTTTTGACTTGATTTTGAAGAAAAACCTCTTATGTCATTTGAGAGAAGCTTTTGAAAACCTTATATCCTCGAGAACTATTTCAAGATGTTGAAAGTATCTTTCACCTTTTTGTTATCTTGAAAATTGGAAAAATGTTTGGATACATAATATAAATGTAATAGTCTCTCTATTTGATTTGAAAAGTGCTATCAAATATTAAGAGAAAATTTAAGGAAGTTCCAAACATCAATATTTTGAAATGATTTACAAATGTGAACATTTGAAAATTCAAAAGATGAGCCTTAGTCTTCAAAATTTCTATATTATTTCAAGGATTTTTAACTAATGAGAAAAAGAGGATATATATTTTCAACATTCTTTTGATTACACTCAAGTGATATACTTTCTTAAATGAAAAACGTCTTTATCTTTCATAAATGCTTTTTGAAATGAGAATTAAGTTTAAGAATATCTATACTTAATGTATTAGAGAAAGTACATTTTGCCAAGCTCTTATTTATGATAATGTGCTTATATGGTTTTGGCAAACATACTTCATTTGATCTATTTTGCTTTTCAAAAAGGAAAAGTTCATCTTTTTTGTTTAAGAAAATTCTTATAACTTATCGTTATTAATTATTTGATTCAAGTGCCTTTCGTATCATGCATAACAATGGATACATTTCTCTTAATACATGCATATGTAATCATATGACTTATATTTTACTAGTATGCATGATTTGAGGGGGAGCCTAGTATTTATTTGTTATATCCATCACTTGGCTTATAAAATAATTATGTGAATGGAAGAGTCAAAAAAATTTGCTTTTAAAGAGACTAACTTCATTATGCCTAGAAAGGATGTTTGTGATGATTATATTGTAAGAAAGTTGACCTACATAATTTTGGTGATAAGAAAAGTGAAAAAGAGGAGAACAAAAGAAAGAGGACATAATTGAAAATTCACCTCAACAACAAGAACAAAACTAAGAGCTTACAAAGGAATGGAGAATAACGATATTGGAGATACTTCAAAAAGGTTTAATTTGCAAAATACTCTATAAATTAGCTAAGTTCCTGATCTCTCTATTTGCTTGCATATGACATGATATTGCTATAAATTAGATATGTCAAATGACTTATGCTATTAAAGCCATTTGCTTAATACATGTCTACGAATCTTATGCTTGCTGCTATTATCAAAGTCATGCTAGCCATATGCCTACAACTTGCACATATTATTTTATGCTAGCAAAAATGGGAGAAAATCATTTGTCGTATCTCTTGTCATATTCTATGCAATGTTCAACTAGGATTCGATGCTTCGTATTGCATTATTATTTGCATATCCTAGATCTTTGCATATCCTATATCTTTGTGATATAAATGCTTTGTACTTGGACCATATGCTTATATTTGGATGTTTTGACTTGAATGGATCATTTATGTTGGATTTATGATATATTGAATACTTGATGATTTAAATCTATTTCTAAAGCATATTTGCACTTACTTGAATCATTTGAATGATCTGCCATATATCTTGGGCTATTTAATGTCTTTTGATGTTGCCTAAGGGGAAGAATAAGTGTCAATTGAGAAAATATAATACACTTCTACCTAACATATGGAGAAAAGGTAAAATTGATGCTCACTGGCAAGTGTACCGATCGCACAAGTAATATAATGACAAGAAAGTATCGTCTCCACAGGGATTGAGATCGAATATCAAATAATTGTCCTTTTAAGATGGAAGGGATTCAAATAGGTGTGTGAAAATTGTTGTTGATTTGAGTAAAAATAAGACTAAATGCAAAAACGTATTTTTAAAATTTTTGTTATGAAATAAATAAAAACAGAGATTGATTTGTAAAGATATGAGAAAGCATTGTAGCTAGCTTACACTCACCAAATGATCCCCGCTTCCTACTCTGGATTGATTTACAATACTCATTTATATAAATACTCAGATAAATTATCATCTAAAAATATTATTAGTTAACCCTCAATTCCTTGCAAGATTAACCCTTTAACCCCAATTGGAACCCCAATTCCTTGCAATGTTCCTCATGGATTTAAGCAATGAACACAATAAATTAAGCATCTGCAATCAAATATACGTCTATTCCTAGCACGCATACCAATTGTTATCTTACTCCCTTTCAAGATTAAAAACACCAATATTTCTATTTAGGGTTCTAACCCTCAAACTATGATCAACTATCAGATTGATTAGTTCTAATAAAGAAGATAAAAATTACGCACAAAGTAGCAATAAAGATAAATATATAAACGAGTAAATGTAAACCAATTCGCCATAACAAGGGTTCACATAGGGTTTGTGACCCTAACTACAATAAAAAGTACCTAGCCAACCATGATCATGGCTGAAATATCAATATTCAACATAAACTGATAAATGGAATTGGAAGAACAAGATGAACAAAATCTCCACCGGAATCCCTCTCCGAGCGCGACGACTGATCTCTTTCCAGGAATGGAATCCCTTAGTTCTGTCAAAAATAGCTGTTAAATAGCCATCCTTTTATTCTCCCGAAACTGCCCTTTTAAAAACACGGTATTGCAATTCCCGCAAACTGGCGCGGGTCCGCGCCATTGTGGCGCAAGACCGCGTCAGATCTCTAGAAAAATGGCCTAGCGAATTTTGATGCATCTCAGGAGCATCAATGAGGCGCAAAACCGCGCCATTGTGGCGCAAAACTGCGCCATTTCTCTGGTATTTGGCCTGTGCACGCGGCGCTAACTTACGCAAGTGTGGCGCTAAGTTGCGCCACTTCTCTGGAATTTTGGCCCAGCAATTCGATGTAACATGGAATTTCCACCCTTGTAGAGTCGCATCACCAAGCTTTTCATAGTTTCCACCTCTTCTCCCTATTTAAACATAACAAATAGATGAGAAATGTCATTTAGATGGAAAAGTCAATATAATAAACAAATATGTATACAAAAATGCTCTTCTATGACTTAATTCTCATCATTTTTAGCCTGAAAAACTACATCTGCCAGAGGCACATCAAAAATCAACGATGAAAGAAAGAGAATGCCATATAAAGATAAAAATGAGGTTTGTTGACCCTATCATTTCCATACTTTTGTCTTTGAAACCATTTATAGATTAAGGGGGAGCATTGGTAGTTGCTTTGCTATTATTGTTTTTTGTTGTTGAATAACATGTGGCCTTTATTACCATGCTTCATGAATATTTGTTATGTTGCTCACAAATTCACATGCTTAACTTGATTTATGCTTTTTGATGTTGCCAAAAGGGGGAGGAAAATGTGAAAATTGAGAAAATGAATATTCTCCCACCATAAACATATATAACGGTTTGAAGCTCTTATCTTTGATAAAAATAATATTATAAAACCATTTATAAATTGAGGGGGAGTATTATTATACATTATTAGAGAATATTTGCTATGCTAACCATTTCTCAATTTTAAGTTTGTCATCATCAAAAAGGAGGAGATTGTAGATATAATGTATGTTTTGATTATAACAAAGTGGCAACAACAAAAAGTGACAAGATCATTGGATCAAGAGCAACAAGGAATAATTAGAAGAGAAATAACAAGATCAAAGACAACTAACCATGGATAACATCTAAGAGAAGCTCAATATCATAACCATGGTGAAAAATGATCAAAACCAACAAAGTGTTAAGCATTGTCATATTCAACAAGTCAAAGCATCAAGTTCAAGAAAAGATCCAAGAAACAAGTCATGAAGCTAAGTCTAAAATCATATTTAGAATATATCTTTAAGACATAGAATATATGTGAGGGTATATGATAGATTGCATTGCATGATCTCAAAGTTTTTCTCAAAGTAAATGTGTTTTTCAAATTGCATAATCATAACCTTTATATACTTGAAAGAAATTTGAAAAATTCAAGGAAAAGATCCTTGACATATTTTATAACTACAAAACATATTTATCAAGTCAATATCTTTCACAAAAGTAGTTGGAAGCAAGCTAGAACACATTTGAACTTAAAATTTGTTGTTTAATTTTGCTGCTGCCTTCCATACAATTTTTCGTTTCTAAGATGATGGATTTGGATCTTGTGTTCTTCATAAAAGTTGTAGATCTCTCTTTTATCTTTTCAACAAGACCAAGATTATATCAATCCGACAAGTATAACTCAAATTATAGCCAAAATACGAAAAAATGTTCTTGCTGTCAAGTTGGGAATCGATTACCACTGCAACAGATCCCAATGGCTATAAAGCGGCTAGTTTTCAAAAGTGATCCCAACGGCTATAAATAGCTATAAAACGGCTAGTTTTTCAACTGAGATCCCAACGGTTATAAACGACTAGTTTCCCAACGGCTACAAACATCTAGTTTTTCAACGGCTATAAACGGCTAGTTTTTCAACGGCTATAAACGTCTAGTTTTTGGAAACATTATATATGCATTCTCAATGACTCTAAAAATAATTGGGCATCATTCCTACACATACTAAGCATACTTTGAGAGCTTCTACACTATCACTTGCATATTCTTTCATATCTTTCAAATATCAAACATATTTGATCTCATATCTTGAAAATTCATATACCCATAGTGCTTCAAATTGTATATCCACACTTTGAGAGTGTATATTCATTTCTAAATATTTCTCTCCTTGTATTCTTGAGTTGAAAGGGTTGTGAGACCTATTGTTTGAGAGGTGGCCCAATACCTAAGTAAATTTGGAGTGAATTGTAAGGTTACCAAGTGCCCGTAAACTTGGAGATTGTAAGGTATCCAGGAACTCGAAGTCTTAGAAGATTGTAAAGGTTTGTCAAGCACCCGTGAAGCTTGACCATTAGTGAAAGAGTTGATCGAGCGGCTTCAGTCTCGACGTAGGTCACAAGTGGTGGTGACCGAACCAGGATATATTGTGTTTGCAATTCTCTAAACTCTAAACTCTTTACTTTTAGCACTTTAATTGCTTCTCTGATATTTTGTATGTGCTAGTATAAGTTCTATAATTGTAATATATTATATATTATGGATTGTCTGAATATATTGATAAGCTTTGTACATATCAAAGTTTGCTTGAAATGATTATTTAGAAACTAGAAGGGGGCTTTTGCAAAAATCTTGTAATACTCAATTCACCCCCTCTTGAGTATGAAAGCAACATTTCTAAATGTATGTTAATACATCGGGTGCACACGAGGTGTTACATAAAATCGATCCAATCCAAACCGAATAAAAATGGATTGGGTTGGACTGAATTTAAAAAAAATCTAAATCGAATGAATGATTAAATAATCAAACCAAAGGGATTGATCAAATGATTTTTTGCTTTAAAATTGATCCTTTCCAAACCGCGAACACCCCTACTTGATTCCGCTTATGCAAGGTCTTAGGTTCAAACTTTTGTGAATGCAAAAAGTTCTCTTTGGGAGAGCTAACCTCACCATAATGTGGATGTTTCGGCTTGAATATGATTGTTTTTCCTAGATCATACCAATGGTTTATAAAAAAATAAAATAAATAAGAAATGTAGAGCAGACTAAAAAATATAGAAGGGTATTGCAATCCTACGCCTGCAAAAGAGCAAAAAACCCTGTGGTTTATAAAATGAATAAATAAATAAGAAATGTGGAGCAAACTCATAAATATAGAAGGGTATTGCTATCCTACGCTTGCAAAAGAGCAAAAAGCCCCATTTGTTAAATGCTTGATTGTTTGGATGGAAAAGGATGACGTCTTGGCACCCAGGGGGGGCACCAAAAGGGGGGAAGAAGAAGAAAAACTATCTTCTTGTTAGCAATCTTCGTTTTAATTATTTCAAATGGGTAATCACCTAAATAGTTGTGTTACAATACCTTAATTAAACTTTGATATTTTTCCATTTTAATACGGGAAAATATTTTCTTATATTGTTTGAAATATTTTGTTTTATGTTAAACATATTGGGCCTATTTTTTATACAAAAATAAAATAAAAAAATAGAAGAACCTACATGTTTATCTCTATGACATGAGACAAAATGTCTTCAACAACATAAAATTAATAAGTTCCTTTTAATATTTTAGACTTTCACTTTGTAATGCTTTTAAGCGTTTCAAACAAATAAAATAAAATAAATAAAATGAAATAATGCTTTTTAGCTTTTGTTAAGTGAAAAAGGAGTGAAACTTGTTTCCATAAAAAAGGTCGAGTGACCAAAAAAAAGAAAAGCGCAGGGAGAAAGTTGAGAAAGGAATCCAAGAAAATTTAGGGGAGGTTGGTACAGAAGAAAATTATTTTTATCGGGAAAATACAATTACTAGGAATTTGGTAGGAAAATGAGTTTGGTAGGAAAGTTAAAAAAAGTTTATTGGTAATATTACTGGAAAAATTTGGTTAAATTTCCTGAGTCTATATTTAGTTGAAGATAAAATATTGATGGAAAAATGAGATAAAATTACCAAATTAACCCTGACTAAATACAAAGAATGCTCTCTCTTTTTGAGAAGGAATATTTGTATCCATTACTTCTTTTCTTTTTTTTTGGTTTGATGGAATAACGTCCGGGTGATATTCTGAAATGGAATTTTTTTCTTTTCAATTTTACATATAAACTGATGTTGTTATAATGGGCACATTTTTTAAAACCTCGTACCAAACATAGTCAATTAGAAACCATCTAAAAATTTCCATGGGCGATGTTAAAGTCCCACATTGATTGTATAGGTGAGTGAAGCCGTCCAGAGGGAGAAAGGGCTACCGTCGGGTCAGTGTCGATAGAGTGAAAGCCGCCGTGGACGTCGGCCCTTAAAGGGGTGGCAATATTACAAGTCCCACATTAGTTGTATAGGAAACTAATATGAGGTTTAAAAGGTTTTGGGCACTCCCACCATTTGAACTAACTTTTGGGGTAATGATCTCAAAGTCCGTAAGAGGGGACGTATGAATGTATGAAACCAGTTATGACAACGGGGAATCAGAAAAGTAAAGGACCCTTGCTAAATTGAAGGACAAGAGACTGAGAGTAGCCCCAATCCCTTGATATTGTTTAGGTCGACGAGTCATAATCCTTCATTAAAATAGGGTACGAAAGCACCATGTGTTTAACGTTGTAGTGGATGGACGCATATCATTCACCGAAAAGTACCTACCATCAAACCACTCACTTGTCATATTATTTGGGTCAGCAAGTCACAATCTTTCACAAAAACATGGGTACGAAAGCACCATGTCGAATGTTGTTGAGGGAGGCCTTTGCGCAACATATCATTAACTCGAAAATATGCCCAACAAAACATCCAACCACCCTAAATGAGGTGATATAATTCAGGTAAAGCTTTTTATTTCATAAAATGTGCAACTACCCTATCAATTTCAATGTTACTTCTCTTATTTATCATATATGTATATATATATATATATATATATATATATATATATATATATATATAAAAGTTTTTTTTTTTGGTAAACTAAAAAAATGTTATTTTACTACAGTTATGACATGACACTTTTCAAGTTTTATTTTTTATTATATGATTATTTTTTAGTTTTTGTTTTTTTATTTATATCCATTTTATTTTTTTCTAAATTTTTTATTTTAAAAAAAAAAAATTAAAACATACATTCTTCATTATAAAACTTTTGTCACTATTTATAAAACTTTTCTTTTAGTCTTAATCTTCTAACTCCTAGTGATAAGAATATTTGAATAAATTTTCGTGAAACAACTTTGTTGGTAGAGCTGCAAAAAATGCAATGATAAAATTATAACGTTTTATAAATTAACATGTCCCTGTTTTGTATATATTAATAATAATAAGATAAAATGTACTAATATATTTACAAATATGAAATAAATTAATAAATAAAAACATCGGTTAGCATATAATATCTTTAGGGAAAGTTATCAAAATGTAATTAACATAGAATTAAAAAATAGTTTAAAAAACAAAGAAAAATAATAGCAATTATAATATTTTTTATACTAAATATTTTTAATTAACATGTCAAAATAAATATTTTTTATTTAATCATGTATATAAAATTAAAAAGTGTATGAAAATATTATTATCAATAATCAAACAAAATAAAATATCACATTTTGTTGAATTTTAAATATTAATATTTATATTATATTTTATGAGAAATATGTTTAAAATTTTAACTAGATATTATCTTCATAAAATATTTTGACTACTAATCAGAACCAATTTTATAATTGGACTGATCATATGATCTTCTTCTACACAAATAGCCTCGAACCGTCTTGAGTCAGAGCAGCCTGCAGATAGAGCAACTTTAACTCATGGGTCTTCAAAGGAACAAGGTGGGGTGTACTTGCAAGACACTCCGACGCTCAAGTCAGATTTGGTTCAAGCAGATTTCTATTAGGTAGAAGTAGGGGTGTTTGCGGTCTGGATTGAATCGATTTTGGAAGCGAAAATCATCTGATCCAATCCTTCGGTTTGATCATGTAATCATCCATTCGGTTTGGATTTTTTTCAAATCCAATCCAATCCAATTTTTTTTGGGTTGCATTGGATTTGTTTTCAGTTTTTTGAAAAGCCTAAAATTTATTTCATAATTATTGTGCAAATAATATATCTTTTGTATATATTGGCTTTGTAAAGTTTTTTTTTTTTTTTTGAAATATAGAAACATCAGTAAACGATAATATAGTTTTTTTAGGGCAATGAGATATGAAGCTTTACACAGATGAAGTTTTGCTGATGGAATGTGGCTAGGTTTTTTCTTGGTTTTAGTTGATGGGTTAATGAGTCTTAGATTTAGAATTTTTTGGACTATGATTGGGGAAAGGCCCAAGTAGGTAGAGAGGAATTAATATATTGGATCGGTTTTCATCAACCAAATCGAAATCCGATCCAATCCAATTAAAATTTGCGATTTTTTTTCGGTTTTTTTAATTTTTTGGTTATCGATTTTTCGGTTTTTCGGTTCGGTCACCGCGGTTTGAATCGGTTTGGACCGATTGATGAACACCCCAAGGTAGAAGAAGATATGTACCTTGTGTTAACACATTTGTTTTTATAGTATGGAGATGTCCAGCTTGGTTGCAAGTTTGTGAGGCGATAAATCTTCCCTATTGGTTACTATAGGTGGCTAAAATAATCTTATTACATAAGTTTCTTGGAGATAAAGTAAGCTTGAGAAGTTTGTAGAAGGGATAGCTTGCTGTCATGTAGCCTTTAATGTTGAGAAGCTTATTGAGATGAGTATTAAACTATAGCAGCCTTTGTTGACTATAATATTTGCCTAAGGATGAAGGCTTTCAAAGTGGGTCTTGTGTTATTATAATATAAATCCAGATCAGATGCCCCCAGCTCGTTGCTTATGCTGAGAGCATGAGTAGAAAGATGTATAAGTTCGCGGGATGACTTATCCGTTTATCAACCTGGAAAATTCATTTCATTGTTCCTTTATCTGGCACTATGGTTTGTACTTTGTATGGGTGCTTGAGAGCTTCATAGTTGTATCCTGCATTTTTATATAGTTCATAACTCATATATTTTGCGTATCTTTCTAGTTCGCATGCTCCCTATTTTGATGTCGCTTTTGGGCGAGATATCAGGATCATCGTACTGTGATGTTACTTTTGCTTTCGCATTTCCTTTGCGCACTGAAAGGTTTAACCAGTTAAGGTTTTTATATGATTAAAACTAATTTTACAATTGGGCTGATCATGTGATCTTCCTATGCACAAATGGCCTGGAACCGCCTTGAGTTGGAGCAGCTTGCAGATGGAGCAGCTTTAACCCATAGGTCTTCAAAGGAACTCTGATGCTCAAGTCAAATTTAGTTCAAACAGGTTTCTATTATGGGGCTTCACTGGGGAATTTACCAGTAGTTATTAAATTTCATTCATCTCGCAAATGTGTTAGTCATCCTGCAATGACAATATTCATCTCGCTTATCGTCATTAATTTGATAAACCCGTCATGTGACTTCGGAAATATTTTCCTTTTCCAAGATTGATGGGCACATGGGTAATCTTCTTGTCTTATTCCTTATTATTAATGTTTTGAAAACTTGATAAATGTTGCGTGAAGACAAAAATTTTCCAATGTGAACTACCTAAGCTACTGGGCAATTTTACATATTGGTTAAGTTTTTATTGGACCTTCGAGGTTAGGCATATGATCACACAAAGTCATTTATCTCAGATGCCTTTCTACTGGATCCTTATATCAACACATGTTTCACTTTTTTGCGAAACCCATCCTACTTGTTCCTTTATCATGAGATGCACTTTTGCATGTTGATCAGAAGCCCATATCAATGCGCGAGGATATGGGAAAGGTGGGGGGCTTCTTTTTGAGTCATTGCGCATTGAGGTTTTTGTACACGGGATATTAAAAAGTAGTATTTGTATACGGAATAATAAAAAATGACACAGGTTGCAAATATAGCAAAGAACAATCTGATTATTCCTTTCACATATCATTGCGCAATGCTTATCCTATAATTTGGAATTTGGACTTTGTTTTTTACCAGAGGATTTGGACACATTATCCCACTGGTTATTCCTTTCCCATATCAATTCGCAATGCTTATCCCATAGTTTGGATTTAGCAATAAGCCAATATTGCGCAAGGAACATTGATGAAGCCAATAAATATGCTGTGTAAAGCCAATACATATAGCTATAAAACTCAAGTCTATACAATAAGTTTTGGTACGTATCCCAACGCACAAGGTGTAGCCTATAGGGCCTTTTCCTTGATGTCAAGATTTAATCTATTAGCAATAAGGCAATATTGCGCAAGGAATATTGATGAAGTCAATATATATGCTGTGTAAAGCCAATACGTATAGCTATAAAACTCAAGTCTATATAATAGTTTTGGTACGTATCCCAACGTGCAAGGAGAAGTTATTACATATTGTTGCAAAGTCAAATATATATGAGAAGTAATAACCCCGACTATATCATTTTAAAATCCGCGTTGAGATATGTATATTGCGCCCTATAGGTAAAGTTATTATAAAGAAGTTGCGCAACCTCCTTGCGGAATATTGGTGGAGTTCTTGTGATGAAATTGCGCAAATTATGAGTCAGCAAGCTATATCACTGTAGACCATGAACCTCCTTGCACAATATAGGTGATGTTATTATAATGAAGTTGCGCAACCTCCTTGCGTAATATAGGTAGGGTTATCATAAAATTGCGCAATTATCTTTGAAGAAATGAAATCTGATTAGACACATCACTTATTTTAGTATAGTTAAAACTTTTGAAATACAATTTTGCACCTGTTCAAGTACTGAAAATATTTATGAATCCCACATGTGGAAAAACTCGCATGTTATATTATTTGAAATTATTTGGAATAAACTCTCTAGCAATTGTCCTCGAAGTTGTGGTCCAGCACTTCCTAATCAGTGTGTGAAGCAACTAAAGAAAGTTATGCGTAGAGCCAAAAGGGACCAATTGAAAAAGAGGCTAAGATCCGGAGGGTAAAAGGACCAATTGAATAGGACCTATGGAACCATACAACTTAAGGAGAGTATCCAAGGGCAGAGATTACTCAAAACCTCATCGGTGAGAGGTTACAAATATTTTAACCAAGGATCCATGAATGATGAAAGGCAAAGACATAAATCTCGCCTGGAACCTAGATAAATTAGGAAAATTTCACAGTTAATATCTGCAAAGTTATTATGAATTATTTTGAGCTGATATGAACTAATTTTATTGAACTTATCATCTTAATGATAAGACATTATTCTTTGAGATTTGTAAAAATTGCAAGTTTCCCAGAACAAGCGAGATATGAACCTCGTCTACAACTTGCTAAGAGTGCCTAAAGCTTCTAAAGTTTAGGTTTGAAGAACTTGAGGTAACGCCTAAAAGGCTAAAAACTCAAGTTGAAGAAAACCTAGTATGCAAGCACCCGAACTCTCGTACTAATACTTGAGGGTAACATCTAAAAGGCTAAAAACTCAAGTATGAAGAAATCTTGAAGGTAAAATCGGTACACCCCCCACCTCGTTTCTTTGAAAATTCATGGATTAAAACTGCTCTATTTGCAGGCTTCTCCGACTCAAGATAGAAGATCATACGATCAGCCCAATTGTTGATGGTTCATCAACTACTAAATATTTTAAAGCAAAATAAATTAATTTACACATATACTATATATTTATTCATTACCAAAAATCTATAATTACAAATATTTAATTTAAACAATTTATACTCTAAATCGATAAGATAATTAATATTCATATTATTAGACTGCGGCGAATGTCACGTAGCAGTTTTAAATGTCAATTCATTAATATGTTTACGACATGATATTTTCTCTAACTTTCACGAGCGCGTTTTGCACCCTACTTTTTTTAATGCCACTTGTCTTCATGAGAGTGCCTTCACAAAAACAGAATAAAAGTATCCCGTAAAATTTTCAGGTGGCTTTAAGATAAAGCTGCTAAAATTCTAATCTTATGATATTTAATCTCCCTTAGGTTTTCTAACCAAAATCATAAAGAATCAATTCAAATAAAAAATTTAAATTATTGTATGAGAGTCTTTTTAATGAGTTATGTTAATATTCCTAATACACTCTGTTATGCAAGAGTTCTTTGGATTTAAAATGTATATATTGTACAGGCTCAATTTTTGATTTGTCAAATGCTTTACTTAATTTAACTAGAAAGTGAAAAGCGGTGAAGATCGAACTCGTGATCATTGAAGCTTTAATACCATATAAAGAATTAATTCACCCCAAAAATTTAAGTTATCAAGTGAGACTTGAGAGTAGGGGTGTAAATAGGCTGAGCTGAGCTAGACTTTGACTTAAATGTGCTAAATCTGTGTAAAATATTTTAGGCTTGACCTGATCTATTAGCATGTGTAGGTCCAAATTATAAATTTGATCTGATCTATATTTAAAAAATAAAAACATCGGTCTAGGTTAGTTAGTTTGTTTAAGCCTATTAAACATTTAATAATAAAAAAATAATTAAAATAATATTACTTTATTATTCAAAATTATAAAAATAATAATTTATTTATTTTATTTAAAATAAATAATAATTTATTTATTTATTTAAAATAAATAATATGATATAGGCTGACCTATAAGCTTATAGGCCCGACATATAAAAAAGGCCTATGACCTATTTTTTAAATAAGATTTTTTTGGGCCTGATCATGTTCTATTTGACTATATATAATAGGTCAGGACTGACCTAATGTAAGCCGATTCGTAGGCCTCCTATTAAGCCGACTGACCTATTTACACACCTAAATAATAATATTTTTAATATTATTCTCTAACAAAAATATAATATATAAGATTATGCAATTTGAGGTATACTTAATAATATATAAACCAATTTTTTAAAACTTTTAATTTATTTTAATGAATAAAATATTTGAATACATATGAGGAAAAATGCTTTGTGTGCTTAAATCACCTCCTGATCTCTAAGATCCCATTACGGCATCACCATTCACCATGTATCTAAGGCAAGGGTATTTACATCTTTTACTCTCTAAATTGAGTTCTCCTATGCTTTCTAGTTAATAAAATGACTTGGTGAAGAATAAGAGAACTGAATATCTTGCATTAATGGAGTTTATTAGCTGAACAATGCAATCAGTTTGTTTATAGTTCCTATTCTCTCTCTTTTCTCCTTTAGTTTTTTTTTTTCCTTATATAATCTCATGCATATTATTCAAATCCTTGATCACTAGGTCACTGTAATGCCTTGAATTTATGTAATTTCGTTTTTACTTTCTGGTGTAAGTTCAATAATCAATTCAATTTGCTTTTGATGCTTGCATCTTCCGGAGAAATGTTAAAGCCACCACTAAAAAAAGTTGAAAAGTCACATCGATACAATAACTTCAAAGTCAAAGAACACATGCACAATTAAATCCTTTAACTAAATATCATTTTGGTTTCTTAACAAAAAAACACGATCTCTACTTTAGTCCCTTACAAAAACAAATTCGTTAGTTGGTCCCTAATAAATTTATAGTGGACCCATTTTAGTCCTTTTGAGGGACTAATATGGGTCTTTTTAAAATTGTGATAGACCACGATTTCAACTAAATGGGTCTACTTTGAGTTTGTTAGGGATCAACTGACTAATTTTTTTTTGTAAAAAACTAAAGTGGGAACCGTATTTTTTCTCAGGGACCAAAAATAGTATTTACTCTAAATCTTTTTCAAAATTTAGAATTTTAAGGGGAGATGACACCGAAATATCACTGTTACGCAGATAATAATGGAAAGTGGAAACAATTCATGTCAATATAAAGACTACATATAACTTCGGATTCGAAAATCCATTAGATTTTCTTGTGTATAAATTAACACAAGTGAACGTTGAAATAAATGCCCTACTCAGGTGGTCACATTCGGTAGTTACAAGTCATTTTCGTGCATGTCATATTCATACTTTTGTCTTAGATGCCGTAGCAATTGGATCACCATCAATGACTTTGTAGGATCACAAATGTGGTAACCATCATCAATTAATAGAGTTGATGCTCCTGAAACACTCATTAGATGCTTTACTCAATTTTACTTTAGCTGATGTGAAAGGTGGCCTCAACAATTATCTCGTGAATAGCCTCCACGCATGTCCCTATCCCAACACCCAGAAGATATAACCGTATCAGCTTCTTTTTCCCAGCATATTTGACTATTTATATTACGGTTTTAGGCCTACTTAACCATGATTCAACACCAACTTATGGTAGTTTAGTTGAGAGTAAGAGATTAATTAAGTGGAAAAAAAAGGTCTCAATTCAATTCCCATATATCATTTTTGGGAATGATAAATATCTTCATCCCTAACCCGCTAAGAACTCTGGATTAATCTTATGCCAGCTCAAAGAATCAAAACTTATAAAAATACTGAAAGGAGCCAACTCGTCTCAAAGAAATAATTAAGGTTGGGTTAACTCCAAAAGAAAAAATGACTTGATCATAGGATATTGTCGCATTAATAAAATGTGTAATTTAATATATGTCAATTGTGTGTCTCTATTGTTATTATTTTGGTTGAAATGTCTGTATTATTATTGTTCCGTGGAAGTCATGGTTTCAAACAACAATTCCTTGCTTGATTGGTTGATTCTAGCCGTGATGATTTTTAATTGGCTCCAATAAATCAACTTGATGTATTTTATTTTTTTAATGCTTTTGAGCCTAATCAAGGTACATTATCAATGCTTCTTTGCCATTACCTTCGTCTCAAGCCATTTTCGCTGTGTAACTTGGTAATAGATCAGATCAATCAAATTGAGGGTGAATTGCTTCTTCTTCTTTTTTCTTTTCTTAATTCCATTATTCTCATTGATCTTGGTGTAATATTCTACTTATTACTTGATGATCACGTCGATTTTGCGAAACAGATTGTATACAACTTTAGAGTAAATTATAAGATTGTTTGGCAAAAAAATATATATTCTAAATTTGTATAAAAGAATTCATTTAAAAAATTACAAATACGTGAAAATTCATTACATCTTGCACAAGTATTTATCACTTTTTCTTTAAAATTTATTTATATACAATTAATATACACTTTACAAGATCCAGATCCATCATTTGAAATATCTCATTTGTCATCTACATTAGTATTAACTTTTATATTTTCATGAAAAATCCTAATACATTCGTGTGTGTATATATGTGTTCGTTTTTTCTACAATCAATGTAGATAACTTATTTACGTTGAGTCTAAAACGATGTCGTTTTAAGGCGAAAATCACGTTATTTTTGTAATTATAATTTATTGTAGGAATATAATAGTCTTTTTCATTATAATTTTTTAATTTTTCAACTTAAAATGACATCGTTTTAGGAGCAAATATAGATAACTTATCTACATTCACTTTAGAAATGTTAAAATATATATATATATATATATATATATATATATATATATATATATATATTATATGTGTGTGTATTGTTTTAAATAAAACATGATTTGGAAAAATTAATTTTTATTTTAATTATGATTGAAATTTTTTGCAAGAGGCACACAGTCACTATTTGAAGACTAGTTTATTTGCATTATTTGACATTGACTTAAAAACCAGCGTACCTTAGCATATCTTAATTGTAGGGTCCAACCAGTACGTACCTTAGCATATCTTAATTGTAGGGTTCAACCAGTAAATGACGAAATTACCGCAAAGGACAAAAAGAGGGGGAAGAGCAACTCCTCAAATAAAGCACCTAGCCACGTTTGAAACAGGTTTTTACACTGTAGTATATACTTCACTATCATTCCGTACAATTGCATGGAGGAATGGGCCGAAGGATGTTACATCATCAACATATTAGGTTTGATTTAGTGGCGAGAGATTTAGATAAATTGTATTAGTTATGTATTTAATTTTGAGTAGAAATATTTTGACTACTAAAAATGTTCACTACCACCTTACTACCTATCAAATTACCATTGGATTAAAGAGAGAGAATGTTAAAAAAAATTTGAAGAGAGAGAAAATGTTAATCCAATGGTGATTAGATAGGTAGTAAGGTGGTAGTGGAAATTTTTGGTAGTCAAAATATCCTTCCTCTTTAATTTTTACATATATTCAAACAATGTTTAAAAACTCGGTCCGACCATCGACTCGGCCAAGGTCAAGGTTCACGGGTTCAACTAGGGGGTCACGAGGTCATTTCTTTTATTCAATTTTATATATTAAAAAAATATAAGAGGAAGGTTATACTTACAACTTTTTTTTTACAACCTCTTACAACCATATCTTAACACCGTTGATTTCCGCCAATCAACGATTATGATTTTCGTAGATTAAACTCATTAATTAATTATTAATTCACAATAAATGATAACATTTGATTGGCAGAAATCAACAGTGTTAATATATGGTTGTAAGAGATTGTAAAAAAAAAGGTTGTAAGTATAACCTTTCTCAAAATATAAATATCAAAGATTCAAAATATACTTAACATAATTCAACCAATTATATCCACAAGTCAATATTTCACAAGTTAATCAAACTATCAAATAAAACACATATTTCAATTGAGTTAATGAAAAGTTATATCATCAAACTCAGGCCTTGTTTCTCCTTCTCATGTAACTACAACAACATGTGAAAGGAGATCCCTTACCCAAGAGAGAATGGTAGAGGAGAGGTGGTGTAGCGACGAATCAACGATGAGGAGAGAAGAACAACATGGCGAAGGAGAGGGGGAGAAAAGAATGAAGAGGATAGGAGGAACCACCACCACAACGGAGGAGAGACGGAGGAGATCACTGGATCAGAGAGACTGTCTAGGTCTGAGAGAGAAAAGAAGAAGAATAAGAAGAACAATTCCAATTTCAGATCTAGTTCTAGATCTAGGCAATAACGAGTTTTTGTTTTGTTTTGTTTTTTGTTCTTTTTACACAGCAAACGTTTTGTGTGTACATTTTTTTTAAATGCAGTGATCCTCTCTGACTCGGGAGTTAGGGGTTCAATAAGGGGTTTCGAGGGTCAGAGGGCTCAAAGTGCATGCAGGGTTTAACTGTTGACCCCAACCCTCAGAGAGAGGGGTAAGTGACCTGGTGGGGTCGACCCCGAGATGAGGCGGGATTTTAAAACATTGTATCCAAGAAGGGATGTTGCCGCATCAAACACAAGAAATCGAGGACGTCCATCATTCCTCGCAATTATGGGGTATTTGGTTGGTGAATTTTTTTGAGAATGCTAGGAAAGTGGTAGATAACATTCATGAATGACCATGTTTGGTATAGAGTAGAAAAAAATTTCTTAGGAAAAAAATTTTGATGGAGACATTTTTGTAGTGTAAAAATGAAGGAAAATGTCCACTTGGGAATACCACCTTACAGGTGGTATTTTAATTTCCCCAACAAACTCAAACTTGTAGCAATTTTAAACCAAAATTTTTCCGGTAATATTTCGGCCTACCAAACAATATTTTTTTAACTTTCCCAAAAAAATTATTTTCCCACCATTTCTCCAGTAATTATATTTTTCTAGTAATTTTTTTTTCTTCTATCAAATGTCCCCTTACAGACTAAGCCTCCCATGCGATACCACGCCAGGGTTAATAGGGATCTATACTTAATAGGAAGGGACATTCTTTAATGGTTGTAGATTGTGTTTAGATGTTTTTGCCCTCAATAATTACTATAAAAAATTCAATATTTTTTATTTTCCTAACAACATTACTTGCAAGAACTCATTTGTTATCATTTTTAAATCAAGGTTGCTATCAATGTCTTCTTTAGTATATATTAAAAAGAAAACTTTTCATCGTATACATCTTTCGGGAGTGGGCAGGAGTTTTAATTGTGATTAAGCCCTGACTCGAGATTAGTCTTATAGTCAATTCAAAATTTTAAAAATTATTAGAATACCTAAGACTAACTCGTCTCAAAGAGATAATTAGGATTGGTATAAAAAAAACTTAATAATTGGGTTAATTTGATATCTTATTTATAGTAATTTAATATCTTATGGCAAATAAAATGTCATGGAGTGTTTTTATAATCAATAAGAAAATTGAAATACTCACCGCCTTCGATTGCAACTATGGGTGTTTGCGGTTGATATGCGTTCAACATATAAGGAAATCTAAGCCAAAAAGAGAAAGAATGTGATTAAATCTTAAGCAAAAAGGGCAATAATCACTGTTGATCTGTCAAATTCTTAATCAGAGATTGCATACTGATTTTATGTTAATTTCGTAGGAAAAATAGAAAAATTAGAGCTAAAGAGGAAAAGCTAAACTGAAGGCCCAAGCTCACAGCGTGAGTATGACGCTCATAGCGTGAAGAGAGCCCTTTCACACAGAGACAACCACGCTACTAGCGTGGGACTCACGCTAGTAGCGCCAGAGGTCCAAAAACAAGCAGAAGCTATCACGCTACTAGCGTGGGATTGACGCTAGTAGCGCCAGCCTTTTTCACAATCCACGCTTGCAGTGTGGCAGCCACGCCAGTTGCGTGGTGCTCCAGGATATAGAAGAAAAACTCCCACGCTGTGAGCGTGGGAACCACGCTAGTAGCGTGGGAGGTGCGGACAATCAACATTAAATCCTTTTCAAATCAGAGACAAGATTACAGTGAGATGCGGAAAAGATTAGATCAAGCTTCTCCACCAGGTCAAAGACTCTATAAATAGAGACTCAGCCCTCAAGAGAAAAACACACTTTTTGCACGGGAGAAATTGTGAGCGACAGGAAGCGGAGCGAGCTTTCGGTGACTGAAGATAAAGATTTCTTCTTTCATTCTTTCCGGTTATTTCTAGTTTTTATGAATTCTTTTGAATACTTTGTTTTGTCAGACATGAATATGTCTGGCTAGTTTTTTTTATATTGTGGTAAGGGTCACAACCATTGATGTGAACCCCTTGTATTTTGGTTAAGTTTATGGTTAATTATTCAATTGAATTTATTTTACTCTATTCTTCATCCCATAATTCTTTTAGAATTCGCGACTCTATTAGGATTGCGAGGGTTAGGGTTTACAATAGGAATATTGGGATTCTAATTCCTGACAAAGGGTAAGATAACTGTTCATGTATGCACTAAGGATAGGCTATATGAACTGCAAATGTGGAAAATTCACTGGGCTTAAAGATTAACTTGAAAAAGGATTTCTAAGGGATTTTGATTCTAATAGGGTTAATAAGGTTAAGATCACTAAGGGATTAGGGCTTAACTCATTAATTATAGATGGTGAATTATTTGGTCAATTGGATAATTAAAGATAAATATTAATCAATATTACAAGGTGGGGATCAGAAAGGTGTTGGAGTCCTTTACTGCAATAGTTTCTTTACAATATTTTCTCAACTCTCAACTTTTGATTTTAGTTTCTTCAAATTTCTCTCTGAATTATTCATAAATTATTGAATAGTTCACAATTGTTACAAACACCATTACTTTCAAATCAACTCTTGTTCATCCAATAAGAAAGGAATAGTTAAATTAAATTTGGTGCCTCAATCCTCGTGGGGCGATATTCTTACTCACTTTTTATTACTTGGTACGATCGGTGCACTTGCCGATTTTACGCAACAAGTTTTTGGCGCCGTTGTCGGGGATTGACTACGCCTAATTTATTTTTAACTTTTGAATTTCTTTATTGGACTTTGTTTGTTACTGACCTTTTTGCTATAGTTTATGTGAGGTAAAGTAGATCGAGATTTCTTACAGTTTGATCCAGAAATCGAGAAAACTGCAAAGAAAAATCGGAAGCAAGCCAAGCAAAGAAAGCAAGAAGAATCTTCAGGTTCAAAGTCGCACAAAGAATTAGTGATGGCAGCTAATAATCAACCTCCGCCGCCTCCACCACCTCCAGCGGAGTTGATGGAGTCAATTCTGGCTCCTATGTTTACAAGGCCGAACTCCAGTGTTATCCGGCCAGAGATATAGGCCAACAATTTTGACATCAACCCGTATCTGATTAATCTGGTGGAGAAGAACCCTTTCAGAGGAGAGGATTACGAAGATCCTCACGACTTCATGAACAAATTTATGAGAATCTGTGACACTACCAAGCATCATGGAGTGTCTGACGATGCCATCAGACTCAGGCTATTTCCCTTTGCTTTGACCGGAAAATCCCTCAGATGGCTTGACCGACAAGCTCCTAACAGTATCCGAACATGGGACGATCTAGCCGCTAAATTCTTTACAGAGCATTTTTCGCGGGAAAAGTACAACAAGTTGGTGAACGAGATCACCAACTTCATTCAGCAGCCGGGAGAGACTCTTTGTGCAGCCTGGACCCGATTCCAGGAGTTGATCAGGAAAAGCCCTCAGTATGACTTTCCAGACGGGAAGAAGGTTAGTGTCTTTTATAATGGGACGACACCGGATACCAGGATGGTTGTCAACAGTGCAGCCGGTGGAACCATCGGAAAGAAGACAGCAGCTGAAACCCTGGAATTGATTGATTACCTAGCACGGAACGATAATGCTTCTACGGCAATTCCTCCGGTTCAGCCAGCTCAACCCAATAAGGGAATTTTACAACTGGGGAACACTGACGCCTCATTAGCTGAGCAAAAGGTGATTTCACAGCAGTTGGCTAGTCTGAATGCCAAGCTAGATAGAATGCAAATCTCATCTAAAGTTAATGTTTTCAACTGTGAGTACTGCAAAGAGCCACATGAGACTAATGAGATCCCTACATACAATGGAGCTGAACCATTCAAAGTCAATGGAGTGTGGTATGATCCAAGGCCACCACAGGATACCCAAAGTTACCAGAGAAATTAGAATGGAGGCCAAGGGAACAACTTTCAAAGGAGAAATCAAGGGAGCGGCTTGGATTCTAAATCCAACAACTATCTGCAACCTCCTCTTCTGCCACAAAAAGAGCCATCCGAATTGGAGAAAGCGATGATGAAACTGGCCAAGACCACTAATGATCACATAATGGAGACCAGAGCCTACCACAAGAACTAGGATGCGTCCATCCAAAACTTGGAGAGTCAAATAGGCCAGTTGTCTAGGCAGTTGGCTGAAAGAGCTCAAGGATAGTTCCAAAGTGATACAATTGTGAATCCAAAGGCAGACTGCAAGTCCATTGTAACCAGGAGTGGGATTGTGATCACTCCTCAAGACAAGCCAAAATTGGTTCAGCATGAGAAAGAAGAAGAAGCACCTGCCAGTGAAAAAGAAGAACCTGCAAGGCAAGACAAAGAAGAAGCAAAGGAGAAAGTTGTTGAAGCTCCTAAGCAACCGATGGATTTTTCTCGTTTTGAGAAACCTCCTTATCCTATAAAGCTCAAGCAACAAGCACAAAAGCAACAGTATGCCAGGTTTTTAGATATGTTTAAAAAATTGCATATTAATATTCCATTTGCTGAAGCTCTTGCTAATATGCCTAACTATGCTAAATTTATGAAAGATTTATTGTCAAGAAAGCATAAGTTGCAGGATTGTGAGTCAGTAGCACTTACTGAAGAGTGCAGTGCCATCATACAAAAGAAGTTCCCACCAAAGCTTCAAGATCCTGGGAATTTCAACATCCCAATTGCGGTAGGAAACACTAATGTTGGCCGGGCACTATGTGATCTCGGAGCAAGCATCAACTTGATGCCATTGTCAATATGCAAGTCATTGGGAATTACTGAGTTGAAGCCAACCATGGTCTCTTTCAGCTTGTTGACCGTTCTTTGAGAAGACCTAATGGAATCATAGAAGATGTTCTTGTTAAAGTTGACAAGTTCATCTTCCCGGCTGATTTCATCGTGCTAGACATGGAGGAAAAGAGTGAAATGCCCCTTCTATTGGGTAGACCGTTCTTGGCCACAGCTCGATCTATGATTGATGTAGAACAAGGAAAGCTCGAGTTGAAGATAAAAGATGAAAAAATCACTATCAATGTTTTCGATACTATGAAGAATCCCTCTGATCATAGTGATTGTTTCAAACTTGAAGTGTTTGAAGAGGTGGTTATGGAAGAGAAAAGTGACTATCAAGAGCTTGAAGAAGAGTTGAAGGCTCTAGATGAAGCTGCTCCAGAAGAAAAGCGAGCAACTGTCTTTGAGGTACTAAAAGAGAAAGAAGATGACTCAGCTACATTGGTACCAAAGGTGGAATTAAAAGAGTTGCCTCAATATTCTGTTATCATCAATAAGGAAGTCCATCAGCAGCATAAAGAAAGCAAGCCAAATGTTAAGATGGAAAAGCCCAAGAGTAAGGAAAAGCATCTGAAGACTAAGTTCAAAGTTCCTGAGAACCCTCATCCTCATCCACATGCATATGATCATGGAAGGAAACAATACTGGATCAAGAAGATTGGGTCATCAATGGTAGCATGCTTCCAACCACCATAATCACAAGGGGTACGTCAGGCTCGTGACGTTAAACAAGTGCTAGTTGGGAGGCAACCCAATAGTTGTTTTTTTCTTTTTTTTTCTTAGGATAGTTTAATTTTTAATAAGTCAAGTAAGTGGTGAATTAGTGACCATATGGAAAAATTTTAAATCTGGGAATTGGCGCTGTGAGCGCCAATTTGGCTCTAGTAGCGCCACAAGGCCAAAAGAGACAGTGAGTTCCACGCTCACAGCGTGGTAACCATGCCATCAGCGTGGAAACCTCACGAAATACTCGCGCCAATAGCGTGTATTCCACGCTTCGAGCGCCATCAAGCAAAATGAGGCAGTGAGTTCCACGCTCACAGCGTGAAACCCACGCTGTGAGCGCCAGTTCACTGCACCATGAAATTTACTTTGGCATTTTATTTTGCTATTTTGAGTATTTTGTTGGATTAGTTGGTTGAATTATGTCTCTTTATGCAGTACACTTTGATGATTATTCTGTTTTACTGTTTAACAAGTGTGTGTGTATGTTCCACCTGGCAGAATTAGCTTCTTCGACCAGTATAGTTGTTGCTGAGGACAGCAAAGTTCTAAATCTGGGAATTGTCGCATACTGTATGCGAGGCTTGCTAAATACTGCGGAACTACACCACGGAAAGGACGTCTAAACAAAAAAATTTCTGAAAAGGGGAGATATTTTAACCTTCAATTTTTTTTATTTTTTATTTGCTGTTTTTAGTTAGATTCAATTTTTTTTTTTTAAAAAGGAGAATTTTTTTTAGAGAATTCTTAAACAAGCAGTTCCAGCATGTTCTAAGCTTACTCAGTAAATAATTAGATTGAGTTAGATGAAACATGATATCTGTGAGCAATTAATTGTTTTAATCTGAGAATAATGACTGCTCGTTTTTATAACTGTTTTGGTGAAATTTTTGATAATGCTTGATGTGAAACTTTGAATTGCGATTCTAGTTGAATTATAACTGTGAGGATTTGAGCCTAAACAGAAAATTTTCTTTTTGAGAGGCCTCACTGTAGTAGTTTCTAGAACTTGAACTGTTTCTCTGGCTTGCATGCATTACTGATATGATAAGAGCATTTTTATTCTTGTTAACTTAGAGCCAAACAGCCTACCCATAAGAATTTCCATCGTTAAGCCCCTTTGAGCCTTAAACCAGTTCATTCAAACCTAATGAAAATTACTTAATCCTGTTCCTCTTGACACACCTTGAGAGATTGAATGTTGATCAAAGAAGAAAAGTCAAATTACTTCTCAAAAGGAAAAGATAAGTAGTTGAAAAAGGAAACAAAAGACTGGTTTGCAAAATATGGCAAAAATTCAGAAAAGAAAAAAAAATAAAAAATAAAAAATTTGCAGCTCAAAAGAGAAAAGAAAGAAAACATCTGCAACCAAGGAAAGAAAAAGGTAGTGAAGAAAGGGAAAGAATCCCAAGTTTGTAAATGAGGCAAAGCCTAGAAGAGAAGGAAGTATTGTTAAAATCAGTATTTCAATCTCTCCAATCAGCTTCTGACCAAAAGATTCTCACCCCCAAACCAGGCCAAGTTACAACCTATCAAAGGCCTTTTGATCAGTCTATGCATGTCAAATGGATTCCTCATTCTTAGGAATTGAGAATAAGTTCAAGCCTATGGAATTCCTACTACACTGATGGATAAGTGTGAAACCCTTACACACTAAGTGTGATGAGAGTACATTTAAACTGATGAGGAATATTCAAGCTGGAGTTTAAATTCTTGATATAACTGAAAAGCATTATTGGGAGTTTTTAACAAAGAGTTATACATGCATAGCAGTATGAATTCTTAAGATATTGTGTTCCATGTTTTCACTGAATTATTCTTTGCAGATAACTTGAATCTATTACATTGCTGAGGACAGCAAAGTTCAAATCTGAGAATTGTTTGATATGCGTTCAACATATAAGGAAATCTAAGCCAAAAAGAGAAAGAATGTGATTAAATCTTAAGCAAAAAGGGCAAAAATCATTGTTGATCTGTCAAATTCTTAATCAGAGATTGCATACTGATTTTATGTTGATTTCGTAGGAAAAATAGACAAATTGGAGCTAAAGAGGAAAAGCTAAACTGAAGGCCCACGCTCACAGCGTGGGTATGACGCCCATAGCGTGAAGAGAGCCCTTTCACACAGAGACAACCACGCTACTAGCGTGGGACTTACGCTAGTAGCGCCAGAGGTCCAAAAACAGGCAGAAGCTATCACGCTACTAGCGTGGGATTGACGCTAGTAGCGCCAGCCTTTTTCACAATCCACGGTTGCAGCGTGGCAGCCACGCCAGTTGCGTGGTGCTCCAGGATATAGAACAAAAACTCCCACGCTCACAGTGTGGGAACCACGCTAGTAGCGTGGGAGGTGCGGACAATCAACATTAAATCCTTTTCAAATCAGAGACAAGATTACAGTGAGATGCGGAAAAGATTAGATCAAGCTTCTCCACCAGGTCAAAGACTCTATAAATAGAGACTCGGCCCTCAAGAGAAAAACACACTTTTTGCACGGGAGAAATTGCGAGCGACAGGAATCGGAGCGAGCTTTCGGTGACTGAAGATCAAGATTTCTTCTTTCATTCTTTCCGGTTATTTCTAGTTTTTATGAATTCTTTTGAATACTTTGTTTTGTCAGACATGAATATGTCTGGCTAATTTTTTTTATATTGTGGTAAGGGTCACAACCATTGATGTGAACCCCTTGTATTTTGGTTAAGTTTATGGTTAATTATTCAATTGAATTTATTTTACTCTATTCTTCATCCCATACATCTTTTAGAATTCGAGACTCTATTAGGATTGCGAGGGTTAGGGTTTACAATAGGAATATTGGGATTCTAATTCCTGACAAAGGGTAAGATAAATGTTCATGTATGCACTAGGGATAGGATATATGAACTGCAAATGTGGAAAATTCACTGGGCTTAAAGATTAACTTGAAAAAGGATTTCTAAGGGATTAGGATTCTAATAGGGTTAATAAAGTTAAGATCACTAAGGGATTAGGGCTTAACTCATTAATTATAGATGGTGAATTATTTGGTCAATTGAATAATTAAATATAAATATTAATCAATATTACAAGGTGGGGATCAGAAAGGTGTTGGAGTCCTTTACTGCAATAGTTTCTTTACAATATTTTCTCAACTCTCAACTTTTGATTTTAGTTTCTTCAAATTTCTCTTTGAATTATTCATAAATTATTGAATAGTTCACAATTGTTACAAACACCATTACTTTCAAATCAACTCTTGTTCATCCAACAAGAAAGGAATAGTTAAATTAAATTTGGTGCCTAAATCCTCGTGGGACGATATTCTTACTCACTTTTTATTACTTGGTACGATCGGTGCACTTGCCGATTTTACGCACCAGTGGTCTAGATTGGATCAGTTTTGGAAGCAAAAATCATTCGATCTAATTCCTTCGGTTTGATCATGTAATCATCCATTCGGTTTGAATTTTTTTCAAATCCAATCCAATTTTATTCGGTTTGGATTGAATCTGTTTTCGGTTTTTTTAAAAGCCTAAAATTTGTATGATGATCATTGTGAAAATTAGGGGTGTTCATCAACCGATCCAAACTGATTCAAACCGCGGTAACCGAACCGAAAAACTGAAAACCGAAAATCGAAAAACCGAAAATCGAAAAAAACCCGCATATTTTAATTGGATTGGATCGGTTTTCGGATTGGTTAATGAAAACCGATCCAATCCAAACCGATCTAATATATTAGCTCCCCTCTACCTACTTGGGTCTTTCCCCAATCATAGCCCAAAAATTTCTAAATCCAAGACCCATTAACCCATTACTAAACCCAAAAAAAAATCTAGTCACATCTCATCAACAAAATTTCATTTGCGTAAAGCTTCATATCTCATTGCCCCCTTAAAAAAAACTACATTATCGTTTACTGATTCTTTTTTATTTTAATTTTTTTTACAAAGTCAATATATATATATATATATATAAGATGTTATCTGCATAATAATCATGAAACAAATTTTAGGATTTTCAAAAAACCGAAAAATAATCCAATCCAATCCAATCCAAACCGAAAAAAATTGGATTGGATCGGATCAGATTTGAAAAAAAGTCCAAACCAAACAGATGATTACATGATCAAACTGAAGAGATTGGATCGAATGATTTTTGCTTCTAAAACCGATCCAATCCAGACCGCGAACACCCCTAGTGCAAATAACATATATTTTGTATGTATCGACTTTGTAAAGTTTGTATGATGATTATTTGTAAATGATAATCTAGTTTTCAATATAGTATAACAAAAAGTTGAATTACCATCTTTTACCTCCAACAAAAAATTTACCATGTGATTGCCTGAGATATAGAGTAACCCAAATTTTTATCCTATAGAGGAACTACTATACAATAATAACCCATGCAATAAAAATATAAGATGTATCTTACAAAAAAAAACATAACAGATCAAGCAGAATCCACTTTATCCAACATGATGGGTTAATGAGGTCTTGTGTTTAGAATTTTGGTATATAGTTTTTGGGCTATGATTAATGAAAGACAAAAGTAACTAGAGGGTAAGGTTAAGGAATTATTGGATCGGTTTTCATCAATCAAATCGAAAACCGATTCAATCCAATTGAATTTTGCGTTTTTTTTTTCAGTTTTTTTGTTTTCGGTTAACTTGGTTATCGATTTTTCGGTTCAGTCACCGCGGTTTGAATCGGTTTGGATCGGTTGATGAACACCCTTAGTTGCAACATTATGGATACATAAAGGAAATCAATAAAATTTGTTTTTTTATAGAGTTTCATGAACCTTTGTTACTTATTAAAAGCGAAGATTAAACATGGTTTCTGGAAAATCTGTTTGTAGAATCGATCTGTGCTAGCTGGATGCAGCACTCAGTCGATTATGGAAGATTAAGTTTCATGGGAGCTGTCTGCCAATAACCGATTAGGATTACAGAGTCTTGTTTAATTTTGTTTGTTGTTTGCATCACAAAACTGAATTTGATTAAAACAAGTGTCAAATATATTTTTTTTGAGCTAAAAATAAGTTGCAACTTTATTTTTTATTTTTTTTGGAAAACATTATTCTAGATTTCATAAATTAAGGTATTCAGATTATTATTTCCATTTTTTATTTTGTAATCAATCTCAATATAATTGTAAATAAAGCTCATTAATTATGATAGAATCTTCATATCAGAAAACAAAAAATAAAAGGGGATAGAGAGTAATTTCCTGAATAAACCAGATTTTGTATATTGAAAGTATAAAAGAAAATTACAAACAACAATGGCCACAAAAATAGGATGATTACAAAATGCAGAAACGACAAGAAACCAAGAAGGTAAATGACATATAATGGATACAATTCGAGAAGAATAATTTCTCTTCCAAGTTCCAAGTCCAATCCCTAGTAATTTCCCACTTTCTGCTTTTCTTTCGTCTTTATTTATCATTCTTCTTTAGCTTCACTTTTCCCATGCGTATGTAACCAATTTCCATCTATACCCACTTCTAGAATATTCTCTCCTAACTAACTAATTTGCTAAGTTAGCATTAAAATTGGTATCGTATCAATACTTTCCCCGAAAACATTCACCTTGTCCCCAAGGTGAGAATCGATCCGCAAAATCTCTCCTACGGGATCCTATTGCTTGAATTGTAAGATCCATATATGCAACAAATATGATAATTTCCACCGCGATCCAACTGCTCTTGAGCTTCCCACCTAGCGGATCCCCTCAATTTTGCTCGTTCTTTTTCAGCCTTGGTAAGACCTACACATTCTTCAATTTTTTATTTAATTAAGAATTTTATCTTTCAAGTCAGACCTTGATTTATGCATTTGAGTGGAGGTGGCAGCAACACCACATCTAGCTTGGACGTTCAGTCGTGCTCCATTCTATTTTTGGTGGTAACAACGCTAATCAAGGTGATTAGGGTGTGTGGTTGGTGAAATAATGGGTCAGTGGATCCCAAATTAACCTAGTGGGCTCACTTAATTTAGACTAATTTATGGGCTCACAAGCCCAGTCTTTTAACAAAATAGCAACAGGAATAACACCATCATTGGGTTGGTCTGTAAACTTTAGCACCATCATTTGGGCTAGATCTAAAAGTTGATCCAACTTCACTTTGACTTAACTTCATTTATCTTCTCTGTTGTGTTCCATCACTAGTTTCACATTCATCTAGCTTCCTTTGTCTTCGTCATGCACCTCTTCCTAGATCTTAGTCTAGTAGCTAGGGCAGCGGGGGTGGGTTGACCACCGTTGGCGGTGTATGTTGCAGCACAATCACTTGAATATCTCTCTTTAATGGTTGATGTTGTATTATTTCCTTTTTAAACTTGGCTTTTGTTGGCTCTTTTGTTGCAGGTGGCAGTTCTGGTTGTGGTGCGGGTGGTTCTTTTCCCCTTAGGATGTTGTTGATTTTATTGTTTCCTTCTTTATTTTCCTTCAATTGTTCTATCTTTGTTTCCAAATTCACAGCAGAATTCAAGACTTCATGCTCTAATCTAGCCTCGTTGTCTTCCAAGCAAATCTCTGGTTGGAATTCCTTAAAGAATTCTTTTAAAAAGCTCCACCAACTAGCTTTTGGGTTATGCCAGATCTAGTATTAGTACCAGATGCGAGCTTGACCAGTGAACGCATTCACATCTTTCTTTCGTTTTTCATTGTCTGAAATTCATGTGCCTCAAAACATTGTTCAGCCTGCATCAACCATCCCCAGGCTTCTTCTTCACCAGAAAACATAGGAATTCTCATTTTATGAAATTGTGCTTTTGTTCTTTTATTTTTTTGTTATCAGTGTGGTTCAAAGCTACCTGGAGCAGATAACTCTGATACTATTTGATAGGATCTTAATCTCAGAAAACAGAAAATAAAAGGGAATACAAAGTAATTTCCTAGATAAACTAGATTTTGTGTATTGAAAGTATAAATAAAATTACAAACAATAATGGCCACTAAAATAGGAAGATCACAAAATGCAGAAATGACCATAAATCAATAAGGTAAATGATAGAAAGAAATTACAAATAATGGATGCAATTCGAGAAGCACCCTTTCTCTCCTAAGTTCCATGCCCAATTCCAAGTAATTGTCGGCTTTCTGCTTTTCTTTCGTCTCTATTTATCATTCTTCTTTAGCTTCACTTTTCCCATGCCTCTGTAATCAAATTCCCTTTATACCCACTTCTAGAATATTCTCTTCTAAGTAACTAATTTGTTGAGTCAACATTAAAATTGGTATTGTATCATATTCCTTTACAATTTTTCCATCTCTGGCAATCTCGCCTTCACTGTAAATCCTACAATACAGGGAGAAGCATAATTTAAGATTGTGATGTCTGCAAAAGCTTATAAATATCTTTTTTTTTTTTTTTGCAAAGTACCCTAATAATTTTGCAAAAGTAATGTCTTAAGTTCAAAAATATGTTGAGGTACATCCTTTATCAAATATGACAGAAAGTAACTCTTTTTCATTATCCTTACCTTCATGATTATTTCCACTCGATCCCTTTCTTTTCTCTTTTTGGTAAGAGAATACTTACTCTCGTTGCATACAAAATATGCTCCTTAAGTTCCCGAGAGTGGTTTTCACTTACAGTTTTGTGTTAGCAAGCTTCATTGGTAATTATTATATTTTTTAATTAAAAATTTAAATTAAAAATGACCAATAATATAAACTACTAATTTAACTTAATTATTTAATAATGAATGTCCTAAAAAACACAAGCTCAACTAAATAAATAGGGAAGCGAATCAATTTTGAAATTATCAAATTTAGTAAACAGGCAAACAACACCCTTGTTAGTGCTCCAACTACAAACTCTTTGGCACGAAACAAGCGCATCATTCCACCATCTTGTTACAGGTTATCTTAATTTTTATGGTGAGATTCATTTTTTTCTTCAAAAAGTTTATTAGTATTGGATATTCAAGTGTGATAAGTGAAGTTCATATAAGTAGAAAGAGAATCAATAAATCCAATGCTTTAAGTTTTTGGGTTAAAACATGTTGTGGATTTGTTGTGATTGGTGTAACTTAATCTAATGGTGGTGGTCCCCAACTATGGGTTCACCCTAGCCCACCTGATAATGATAATATATGAGCTGAGTTTAACTCGGGCTAGGTGAGTTGAGTACTTAGGTCTGGTATTGGACTCATTTGATATGGTTGGTTTAACTTAGTCCATTGGTGGTGGTCTCCCATCATAGACTTTCTCTGGTTCGCTTGATAGACATATAAAAGCCACGTTTGACTTGGGCTGACCAAGTGTTTGGCCACATATCAATGTGGGCTTCACACTTGAAGGGAGGTTGCCGGTTGGTAATTAATGAGTTAAGTGAAAATTAAATAAGTGGAATGACTTCCAATCTTCTACATTAGTTAGTAACGAACTAGATGAAAATTATATAAAAGAAATAACACATAAACCTAATATGGTATTAGACCTACTTACTACCTATTGATTATTAGAAATTTGAAACCAAATTAAATTTATTTAAAAAGATTATACTTGACCTTCACCCTATGTTGATTCTAATTAAAACAATTGTCCTCTATTCTAACGCTTCCCAACGATATGAACAACTCTAAACCTTAGGTGGTGTTTGGTAGGAAGATTTTTTTGAGATGGATGGAGAAGTGAGAGTGGGTATTGTATTATACCATGTTTGATACAAGTTTTAAAGAAATATGCCCACTAAAATCAGTTGCCCATGATTTGCTAATTGTGTAAAAATTATGTTGAAAACTACTGTTTAGAAATACCACTTTGTAAGTGGTATTTTTGGTTCCCCAGTAAAGCATGCAACTAAGCAATCAACGACAACAAAAACTCACGAGAAGTGGCATAATTATCAGCAGCAACAATTAGTTGTAGCCTTGTATGTGTAAGAGACACAAGTTTAAAATAAAAATGTACATATAACTCACAATAGCATTCATAATTATCTGCATCGAGTTGTGGTATCTACTAAAGATAGATAATATAACTTAATGAAAAATTGGGGGAAAAAATACTGTTGAAAATACCTCTTCCAAGGTGGTATTTTCAAGTTGTCTAGGCTAATGAGAGAAAGAGGACACATGTGGATGCCAAAAATACCCTCTTCTATTAGACAATAGTGTTTGCTACAAGGGTTATTTTGTAATTTGAAGTTATTTCTCTATCTATATTTTACCTCAAACCAAACATAGACTTTATAAATCTTACCTAATTTGTCCGGTAAAATTTTTTCTAACCAAACAACTTCTTTTGCATTTTCCTACCAAACTCACTTCCAACAATTTCCATAGTATTCAAAAAATTTCTCCTCAACAAAACGCCCCTTAGGTTCTTTTCATCTTATTCCAGACACAACCCTTGCAACTTTCATCATATTAGGGCAGAGGAAGTTAGACCAAGTGTTAGGTAAATGAATTACAAACGTAGTAAAAAAGAGCACCATAAGAGTGTGTGCAATTCGTGGATAAGACTAAATCATTGAAAGACAGGAAGTAAGAACAAAAATATGGTCCATGTTTAATGCCAGGTAATAAAACCAGGGAGGAAATTGAAGGAAAATCGAGGGGTTTTTTTTTTTGGTAAATATGTGGGAATCGCTAGATCAAGGGTGAAGGATTAATACTAGAAATGTTAGGAACACATTTTTTAGTATTACTAGAAAATAAATAAAATGTTCAAAGTTTACACAACTACGTACCGACGCGATGTATACCGCTCCAAAAGAGACATATTAATTTATGTGTGGGATGCCCGCGAGTGCACATGCTACAGTATTAGTTAATTATTTGATGCTTATTTATTTTGATTATTTATATGGCTCCTTTTTGCTTTGTAGTCAATTTATTCAAAAAACAGAATGGGAGAGGCCTATTGTCCTATATGATTGTGCACTGGCAATGTTATTTTCCCTCCTACGAAAGGAATCTCGGTAGGTAGCAACCATTAGAAGAATGACCTTATGTGAAAATTTAATTATTTAAAAATATAATAAAAACGAAAATATATATGTCATTTATTAACATTATGAATATACATGAACACAAACAAAATGAGGAAGAAAGGTTAAGATAGAGATCAAAGATATGGTTTTCGATAATCACATGCACCTTGATAAGGAGAATATGAACCTTTTCCTACAGTGGAGCTTGAGTATAAAGAGTACATGTATGAAAACATAAAATAATGTGATTTTTAAGTAATCACGTACGAAATATTTGAATAATATTTATTTTTAACTATTAATATAAAATTAAATTGTTAAGATTGATACCCCTCACACTTTGTAATAAAATAATATTCTCCGATCCATTCCTATAGATCTTGAAATTGAACCTACTAATAATCATTTGTTAATAAATCATTTATGAATATTATTATAAAACTTGTTGAAGCTTGTACATGCAGGGACCTTAATTAAAATGTGCAACCTGCTTTTTCCTGAATTCCAATGAAAAAGAAAATACAATCATATATATAGGTGTCTAAGAATTATTTAAACATTTGGAGACGCTTCCTCTTGGCTTAAAGAATCTTAATTGTAGACAAATAGCGGATATACAGGCCAAAAGGTCAAAGCATCTCCATATCGGAATAAGGCTTCCTACATATATGGAACCTATTTGCTTTGAAAGGAAAGGGTTTTTTTTTTTTTTTTTTTTTGTAATGTGTGATTCTTTTGCATGTCCAACGGCTAGAGTAATAGAAAAATTAAAAACACGAACGGGATTACCAAGATCTTCTGAAATTTAAATAGGGAATGGGTCGCCAAGGGACTCACTAATATTCACCATTAATTAAGGATGGCAAAATATCGTTTTCTCTTGCCGACGATCGAAGTCGACATCCCTATTTCTCGTCGAATGTTTAGCTCGCCATTTAGATTTGCCTAAATGTTGGTCAAACGACTCAAACCCACTTGACCAACAATAAGTTTTTTTTTTTTGCCCTTTTTCCAAAAAAAAAACCAATAAGTTTTTCCCTTTGTCACTTTGTGGCTTATTCCCAATTTCTAACTTTAGAATTGCCACGTTTTATAATTTAAAGTTTATGTCAAATATTTTTTTACAGGGTTTTATACTTCTCCTTTTGATAGGAGAAGTAAGGTCTCCCTACGCGTCATACATCGAAATGCATGTTTTAATTTTCTTTTTAAAATGTGGGCCATATTGTTTATTGTGTCTGTTTAAAAATCCAAACCTCTCATGTGATAGGAGAGTTATAAAACTTTTTTTTTCAAGGTGTCCTTTAACCAATAGCAGAAGATTAATTCTGTTAAGGTGAGAAATTATATTAAGTAGATAAATCTCTTCCAATTTGGATCTTTGTGATTTGTTTGAGATTGGGTTTGGAGAGTGAGCAAGTAGATTTGAGGACACGTCTTAATGAGAAACCCGATCATTTCACATACAAGAACAAATTCAGTTGCTTAGTGTGTGTTTGATTGTGTTCTGATTTTTATATTCTTAAAACTATTTTATAGAATAATAAAATAAAACAGGTGTTTTTTTCAAGTTAAAAATCAAAACACAAAACAAAAATAACTCGGATATGTTATCTAAATTTGATTCTAAAAACAAAAAAAATAGTTAAAAATAGTTACAGACCTTATCAAATATATTTTTTTTTAAAATCAAAAATTATTTTTCGAAACAGATTCTAAACAGGCCCTTGTTTTCTCAAATTGAGTCACCTCCTTAAATAAATTATTCTTATGCTTAATAGACTTTTCATCTAGATTTTTGCTTCTAAAGCTTATCCTCATTATTCTTATAATTTCTTAGACCTTTGTTATAAGTAATTTTTCTTTTTTTTTTGGAAATATTCCAATTGGTTCATTGTTTCGCAACTAATCCAATTCGGGACGGATCTAGGATTAAGGCTTTAAACCCCTCCCAAAAGTGGTAGTGGGGAGATTCGAATACATGCTCTCATCCCCACTTGCTTAGCTCCCATGTGCCAACTGAGCTACCACCATTTGGTACGTAATTTTGCTTCTAAAGTTTGATACATTATTTTTTGTCATTTCTACCTGAGTTACATTGCGGGGAAGGAAATGATTTTGGTTAGAAATTTTTCTTTTTGCTTTATGAGGCATCTGTAAAGGAGTTCATCCTTACTAATTGATTTTAGTTCATTACTATTTTTATTTTTTTTTGCAAGATATATTCCTTCTAATTTTGATGCTTGATTTTTTGACATTTCCGCCTGAGTTACATTTTGGTGAAGGAAATAATTTTTGTTAGAAATTTTTCTTTTTGCTTGATCAGACATTTGTAAAGTGGTTTATCCTAACTAGTTGATTTTATAATTCATTACTTTTTTAACTTTGTTTTTTAAGAATTAAAGTTTGGCACTTTAGATAGGTTAACCCACCAACCCGCTATTAAATGATACTTTCAACTCACTTTTATAAACGAGACGAGGCAGATTAACTTATTTAGTGAAAAGTTGGCAACGAGTTGGGACAGCCCACAGGTTATTCACTTTGTCATTCCTATGAAAATAAGGAAGATTCTTTATAGCTGGATTAGTTCTTTATCTTGAAAATTAAACAAATATAAATATAAAAAAGTAGTCATAAATATCTATAAATAAATAAAAATTATTTAAATAGAAAATAATAGATATAAAAATGTACATTTGCGTTATTTTTTCACAATTTTTTTTACTGTTTTAGTGATGGTAGCAAATATGTAAAAGATTGAAAATCCCGACATCTATTCTTACTTTTAAGTAGTAGACAAGACTCCCATCCGAATAGTAGATTATATATATATATATATATATATATATATATATATATATATATATATATATATATATATACGGGATAAATATTTCTACAGCTACTCTAAATAAGATTATCTACAGCTATCATTTATAACTATGTACAACCGTACATAATTATAACATTAAAGTTGATTATTTTTTCTCTCTCATCAGTCACTTTTTAGAACCTGTCTGCTCATGCGGAGAGAAAAAAATAATTTTAATATTATAACAATGTACTAACGGTAATATATAGTTATAAAGAGTAGTTGTCGATAACCTTATTGAAGTAGTTGTATATATATATAAATATATATACATATATATAAGAAAAACATTTCTACAGTCACTTTAGATAAGGTTATTTACAGTTAACCCAAAAACTATGTCATTTTGATTAATGAATTATGTTTATGTAATTTTAGGTGAATTAATGAAGGGTGTTTCAGTAAAATGAATATGATAATAAAATAAACAAAATTACGGAAACATCCTTCATTAATTCACCTAAAATTACATAAACACCCTTCGTTAATCAAAATGACGTAGTTTTTGGAGTAGCTGTAAATAACCTTATATAAAGTGATTGGAGAAATATTTACCCCATATATATATATATAGGCTTTTTCACCCTTTTGCCCCTTATTAATTAATTAATAACCATTTTGCCCCTGATTCGAAACTATCTACCAATCTGCCCCTCTTTAATCGACTACCTTGCATTTTTAATCGACTAAACGGTTGTTGGGAGATTTAATCGACTAAATCTCTCTACTTAATCGATTAAAATCATACTGACTTTTTTTTTTTGTAAAATATGAAGATTTAGTCGACTAAATCTCCCAGCAGCCATTTTTTGTCTGTTTTGGTCATTTAGTCGATTAAAAATGCAAGGTAGTCGACTAAAGAGGGGCAGATTGATAAATAGTTTCGAATCAGGGGCAAAATGGTTATTAATTAATTAATAAGGGGTAAAAAGGTGAAAAAGCCTATATATATATATATATATATATATATATATATATATAGGTAAAATCATTTCTGCAACCGTTTTACGTACAGCAACGACAAATGTATGATTATGATTCCTCACATTTAATGCTTTCATCTTTTGTATGATTATGATTTCCCGCATTTAATGCATTCAAGTATAATATGGCAATTGTATTTGATTGCACGTACAACAGCTGCAGAAATATAAAATCTCTATATATATATATATATATATATATATATATATATATATATATATATATATACTTGAAAACATTAAATGCAGGGAATCATAACCATACAAAGGATGAAAAAATTAAATGTAGGAAATCATAACCATGTTCTACGAACAGCTATATATGTATATATATATATATATATATATATATAGAGAAGTGTGTAGGTTTATCATAAAAATCACTTAACATATCTTTTACGTGTGTGTCGGTGTTTTCGGTTTAGTGTAGAACGTGGATGAATATCTCTTAGACCGGTGAATTTGAATCCAAACTACAAGGCACACCTTACTTATCGCATTTAATTTCACACGTTTTTCATGTGATGCGAGTTCAACTTTATAGAAGTTTTTTACGTAAATTTAATACATTTAAAGGTATTAGGTCAATTATTTATTAACATTATTTATTGCTTTAAGAAATTGTTAATTAATTAATGGTAAATTTATGGACAATGTTAGTCTTATGCAACTGGAAAAAAATTTAATTTTCTATCTATACATCGATATTTGTATCATTTTTTTTCTTCTCTTTTCTAATGGGCCCCACTTCAAGTTAAGTGTGCAAGAGACAAAATAAAAATTTGCTGTCACATAAGAGTACAATTACCCACTTATTAATTATTATCGTAATACATTTAATTTAAATGTATTAACTATACGCAATAATTTTTTCATCTTTATGACATTTAAGGTCGGTGACCTATTGATATATATCGACTTGGTATTAGAATAATATATTAATACATTCAAGGCCGGCGAACTATTAATATTTCATTTACAAAATATTGAACATGTTCTTTATATCTGGACTAGGAAGGTAGGTCTGTGTCGGAATAAATAGGATTATCTTAATAATTTTAAGCTCCATAATTTCATAGTCGTTGTCTGTACTTTTGCCGACTTGTTCATAATAATTGAAGCTAAAACGACAATAAATTAAATAATATGAAATTCTATCTTGAACCATTGTCACCGGAGAAATGATAAGATTAATTTCATTACAGACGATTTCAAGAATTTGCTTTGGTAATGGTTTAAATCCCTAACCAAAGCAAATCCTTAGACACTTAATTGCTAATTGAATTATTCTTGAGGGGACGTTTGGTTGAGGATAAATTTTAAGAATACTAGGAAAATGTAATTACTAGGAATCCACATGAAAAGTTGAATAGATGGGAAAGTTAAAAAAAAGTAGTTTGGTTTGACATAATTTTATCAGGAAAATATATGAAAATTTTGGAAACCTATGTTTGGTTAAAAAAAATATTTTGATAGGTAAATGATGTAAAATTACAAAATTAACCCCGATACACAGCTTATTAACTAAACAAGTGGCCAGAGCGCTTTAGCCGATACCTTTCTAAACAGTGTATAATGGGAGGAGGGTATAATGGGAGTCCAAAAATGGTGTGAACAGTACCTTACCCAGGTTTTCAAAAAAAAACCACCCTCAAATTGGCTTTCTAAATAGTGTCAATATCTATCTTTCTCAGCCAAAGTTGAAAAAGCCATGCAAATCACATAGATGGAGATTTGGTCAAAATCTATTGAAACAAACATTGGCTTTCTAAAAACCATACTTCATTTGCATAGGAATCTGTTAAAAAGAATGGAACCAAACACCACCTGAGGGTTATTTTGCTATCCTTTAGGGTACCCGACAAGTTAACCCACTAAAATAGGACAAATTTAAACATGTCAACCCACCAATTCGATTCAACCTACCCTATTTTAATAGGTGAGTTAAAACATGTTAGGGGCGAGTCAACACGCGGATCAAAAAAATTTTAAATAAAATTCTTTCGTAGTTTTGGGAAATCGAATGACATCGATTTCAACCAAACCAAAAACATCATCATCGTTGCGATTACATTTGTTATTCTGTGATGAGAGAGCCTAGAGATGGAACCAAGACCGATAAGACAGAATTAGGGTCACTACTACCTTTGTTCTGCAACGTGGCCATGGAGTCATATCCACTGACTTTGACGACGTTGTTTCATCACTAAACGGAAACCTTGTGATTGAGTTGGAGACAGAGCTGTTAGAAATATTCAAGTGTGAGTAGTAGTGAAGTCCCATATCGGTTAAACATAAACTAAGTGAGGACTATATGAGTGCGAAAGATCCATAGATCTACAATCTTAAGATTTTGGGTTGAGATGTGGTGTCAAGGCACTTATTGCCATTAATGAAAGAATCCTTGTAAGGGTTTTGCCAGTACTATTCCTAACAAGAGCCACACAACGAAGAAGAAGCAACACCAGTTGCAAAGAATAAAGAAGAAGACAACACCTTCGATGACGATAACTGTTACAAGGTCCGCAACGAAAAGGGAGGTTAGGTTCCTCCTCTACTCTCCTTTTAATTTTTCAATTTCGTTCTCCATTTTGGTTTTCTGTGATTCTAATTATTCTTCGTTTTTTTTTAAGGTTTTGAAGAGAAAACCTATCTTGTAGGCATGGACCACAAAAGTGATGTACACGATTCTTTTGATACAGAAGAATCTCTTAGTGAATTGGAACAGTTAGCATACACTTATGGATTAATAGTTGTTGGTTCTACATACCAAAAGTAAACTACTTTTGTTATTTATTTTTCAATTTAACTTCTTCTTTTCTAATGAATATTTTGGCAAGTCAATAGATCAACCAGTCAACCCAATGAATTTATGGTGAATTGGCGGATCCACGACAAAATGGGGTGGATTGATATTTTTAACCCATCATCCAATGGCAGGCCAATTAGTCTCGCCTCGTTTTTGGCGGGTTGAAGACGGGTCGAGGTAGATTGACCCATTTATAGAGATTGAACTTTTCAAACTCCGACTGCTAAATGTCAACCTGACAATTAAGGATAGGAATTTTTTTTTCAAACTCTTGCTAAAAGTTGATAACTTGGTAAAATGAAAACATGGGTGAGGCTAAGTGTATTTCTAAAAGGTACTTAGCAAAATGATTTAGAATATTTATTAGAGTACCTTAGCCAGAAATTAATAAATGTAGATATTAAGTAAACTAAGTATTTAACTTTGTAGAAAACATATTTCGGAAAGACTTGCTAAGCTACTTAAGTATAAGAGAGTATACTTATTTGCATTAATTCCAAACAGGAGATTGAGGATGGAGTTATGTAATAAGCGAGAAGGCGATTAAGAAAACTATGTTACATACTTGAAACTAGGATTTTTGATCGTACTAATGCATCTTTCAATATATTCCACTAGTTTAGTTTATTGGTCAAACGTATTACCGATATAACGTAAGAAGACGTGCTTCCGGTGTGTGCACGTTTAGTCGAGCACCTCCCAGATGCACGTAACGGGCCGTGACGAAAGGAATTTAAATACGTTAACAGTGTGTGCGCGTTTCTTGAAAGATATGTCCACCTGAGACATGTTTTGAACCCATATGTGCGTCTAGTTCTATAGACTCCACTACGTTACACACTATTCTTCCCCCATTTCTTAGGTAACCCGGGTATCTTAAAGACACTTTTTTTCCCACACGCAAATATTTCACATTCTCATTTTGCTTTTTTTTTTTAAGATGAGTTCTAATTTAGAGTAACACAAATGCAAATTCAATTGAAAACTTTGCAACAATCACTTCCACTTGAAGACCTTTGCAATGCTAAAGTAGAAGGGAAAATGACTATTGATGGAGAACTGAGAGGGGAGAGCAAATGAGGGAGAGAAGAAGAAGAATAGGGTAGGGGAAGAGGAATGGTAAAAAATTTTAGGGACAGGAAACACGCTAAGCTACAATGCGCGTTTATGTTTATCAAGGACACAGTCCAATCACAAACACGTTAGAGACGCAGTAACTCTAGCTGCGCGTAAGTGTTAAAGACACGGTTGTCTCCATTGCACGTCAAAGCCCATCAACGATTCGTTAGTACCTTATCTATCGCATCTATAGACACCTGCCACGCAATAAGCACATTTGATAAGTGCGCGACTAAAAGCGTACACACTTAAAGTGTAACAGCCCCAAACCCTGTAGCAGGATATTGTCCGCTTTACCCCGCGCACAAGCACCATCGAGCTCACGGTTTTACGTTTCGGGTTACCCCCAAAAGGCCTCCTATAAGGAAAGGTATCCACACCCTTATTTAAGGCATGCTTCGTTTCCCTCTCCAACCGATGTGGGACATTACATCCACCCCCACTGGGAATACAGCGTCCCCGCTGTACACACCGGTAAGAAAGTCCAATATATGCCAAGCAAGTCAATATAGGCCCAAGAAAATGATAAGTTTATAAGTTTTAAGTTTCATAAGTAAATGAAGTACAATTAGTGATTCACAGTGCATTTTGTCAAAAATGGTGCAAAAACCATACTGTGAATTATGAATATTGTTTTGTAAGAAGTAAAAAGTAATGTAAATGATTTTAGAAAAATAAAAATATGTCAGTAGCTTTAAGTTTGTTCCGGGTCAATTCAAGTAAAAATACGCGATAGAAAAACATCCGGTAAAGCCACAAGTATTTATAAAACAAAAGTGACTTACAAAAATCACTATTCACATTAAAAAAAACTGCTCTCTTCTCTCTCTTCTACCCGAGGATCAACCATGGGAAGGGTTAAGGTTTGCTTTGTTTCATTTCTTGATTTCTCCATGAATCCTACACTAAATCATTGACCCATTATACCAATTCCATAGGAAATCACCCAAGGAAGCCATTTCACCCCTCCATTTGAGCTGATTTCGTTTGTGGAGGGAGATATTCATCACCCCATTTTTGTGCACTATTCATCCAAGGTGGAAAAGGGAGTTTTTTGGTGTAGACTTGCTTGGAGGTTACCTCCTTGACCTTGTATAAGCTTTTGGAGGTAATAAACCTCTAATCCTATGCTTTTATTTTGTGATTTATGTCTTGAAATTTATGAGCATCTTTTGAGTGAGAAATAAATTAGTTTAAACTTTGATTTGATAATGAATCCTTGATGTTTTGGATTTAGGAAATGAAAATAAGTGTTTATATGAATGTAAAAAAATTAGAAAAAAATCATATGCCCTCCTCTATGTTTCGGCCTTGATAGGGTTAATAGGGTTTATTGTGCAAAGTTTTATGTGATGTAGTGAAAGGGTCTATTGTGTGAGAGTAAGTATGAATTTAGAAAAAAGGCCTAAGCGGAAAAATCCTATGTATTTTGATCCCTACACTTCGACCATGAGGGTTGTAAGGGACTTGGTGTTCCAAAATTGTATTGGAACCTTTAGATACATATATAAATGTTTAAGTTGCTAACTAAGTGAAGAAAGAATAATTAAAAAGAAAAGAACCCTTTTGCCTATTGTCCTTGTGGAGTTCGACCTATAGGGTGGCTTAGGGATATATTTTGTTACATTTCATTTTAATGAAATGTGTTGTAATTTATTGTATAAAATTAATGAGTTAAGAAGTGAAATGGCTTGAAAAAGGGTTGAAAAATACCTTGAGTTCCTAAGGGTAGGTTCACGGCCTTTTAAAGAAAATGGCATGAATAATGTTGAAAATTCTCGAGTGAACACTTGATTAAATTAAAGAATCCTAACGAGTATAAGGTGGTCTAGACTTGTGTATTGGCATAGCATTGGCAAAAACGTAAAGAAACGAAAAGAAGCGATAAAATGTATGCCTTATGTGAAAGCTAGGCATGATGGCATTTTATTAATTTGTATTTGTGGATTCTTGCTCTAGGTGTACCTAGGGACTAAAAAGGAATCAGAATCTCTTGAAGATATATAAGTAACTTGAGCCACAAGTAAGCTGATTGTTAAAGCTTCAAGAGGTAAGCTTTATGTTTAAGGAGTTTTTTCCTGCTTGAGTGCTCTACCATGGTTAGTGAACTATGGTTGGACTGTATGACTGTTATTTAGATGCTTTGTATAGATGCATTCAGATAGAGTTATTTGATAACATGATATGTTTTGCTCTGATATCACTTCTGTAATATGATTTCTGTAACAATCTATGGCCATTGATTGTATAGTACCCGGATGTCCGCTTTGGGGTCCTCCCTCGGGAACACGTGCGTTGATTTCCGCTTGGGGTCCTCCCTTGGGAATGACGGCTCACATCTCTGATATGATATGGATATATGCTCTGTTCTGTTATGATATCTGTTATATGTTGTATTCGTATACTCTGTATCTGACTTTCATGCAGGAGTGAGCCAGGGGTATGGAGAATTCTCGATAAACCTGGAGCTTATTGAGATTTGTAATCTCACCCCTCGTTGGGGCCATATTTTCAGGTGCCCAGATTCCCGGTGAGACCTCTCTAGTCAGGGACGCGACCCGGGGTTGAGGATTGTGGACGTATTGGATTTTGAGTAGCTGTAGGTTACTGTTTGTTTTGGAGTTTAGTGCTTTCACTTAGTATTACAGTATTTTGTGGATCATGATGTTAGATCCTTTATTTTGCATATGGCATGTATATGTTTTGTACATGCCTGTCAGTTTGATGCATGTACATTTGAGTATTCAGGCACGTTATATGATGATGTAGTATTCAAATAGGTTTACATTTTGATGGCATGATGTTAGATATAGTGGCACGAAGCCATGTTATGCATGCGCCCATGTATGGGTATTTGATTATATTTGGATACCTGGTATTTCTGAATTGATATGTTGTATAAACTGTTTATCAGGAAATGCTTCTGAGTGAGATTGAAAAATCCCCAGTTGTCCGATTTATAGAGGAAACTCTGCCCGATTTTCGTTTACGCCTAGTAAGAATTAAGGTAGAAAAAGAAAAAGAAAAAAGTTAGCTCATATTTTTGTAAGTTAAGTCTTCCGCTGTTTCTGTTTATATCATGTGTATGTTAATTGAACCGGCTCGAGACGAGGATGTTACATAAAGCGCGTCTTCCTGCATTATATTGATAATATGTTTGACCATCAAATTAAACTGGTGAAATATTTAAAAAAATAAAAACCAGTGCGGTCAAAAATCATGAATACCAAGTATCAAGTAGGGTTTCAAAATAGGTAACGTCTGATAAACTGGTCCGAATAATATCACAAAATGAATGAAATAATTAGAGAAGTTTAAGCAAAAATATATTTTGAGTAGATTTAATCAAATTTTATGCACGCCCAGACCCAAAAGGCAAGACCCCTTAGTCCTTTGTGTTGTCATATAATAGGAATGAAATGGAAATTAAAATAAAGTTTGATGCATGTTCATAGGAAGTTATACTTTATATTTGTATAAAGTGATGTATATAAATATGTATGGAGTTCAATTAAAAATTATATTATCTTAACCCTAAAAAGAAGTTTAAACCTCTAAGAAGAGAAGAGTAAACAGAGAATATTTTATTTATTTATTTTTAAAGAAAAGAGCGAATATGGGAGCGTTTGGTACAGGAGAAATTTTTATTTGTCCGGGAATCTCAATTTTCAAAAATATGATTTTTACATTCAGTTTATCATAATATCTGAAAATTTAAAATTTAGAAAAATTCAATTTCCCGAGAATCCGGCCAAATGCCGTGTACCAAACGTTATGCAGGGAGGGAGAGAGTTTATCCATAAAAAACGCTGGTTGAAAGTGGCGGGTCCCAACTCTCCATTCAACGCGATTCCACGCCATATTATTCAATCACACACACTACAGCTACAGCTGCTGCTGCATTAAATTTACTTCCGTGTTCTACCCACGTGCTCCTATTCTCCAACCGTTTCATCGAAAGAAAATAAAGAAAATAAAAGAGAGAGAGAGAAAATTCTCTATCATACTCTTTTTTTTAAGTTTTATTAACCCACGTGTTTAAATTCTCCTCTCGTCCTTCTCATACCCCCCTCTCTCTCTCTCTCATACTTTTATTCTCTTCTATTTTACGCCCCTTCTCTGTTCTTCGCACTCTCTCTACTCTGTTTCAACTGAAAAAGAAAAATGAAAATCCGCAACTCTTCGTTTTCTACGGCAATCGTATTCGTATTAATCGTTCTGACTTCAGGAGACTCTGTGGTTTCACTCGCCGAACAGATACCTTCCACCGATTTTGACCGCGTCTTGTTCACCGATCGGACATGCCGCAATCGGGAGTTATCCCCGTGCAAAAACAAGACGCGGCCAGGGACGGCGGCGGTGACGGACTGCGAGGTGTGGAGCGAGGCGTGCTCGGAGGCGGTGTTGAGCTTGGCGAGGTTGCCGGAGACGGCGGAGTGGTTGAAAAGGATTCGGAGGAGGATCCACGAGAATCCGGAGCTGGCTTTTGAGGAAATCGAAACGAGCCGCCTGATACGAGAGGAGTTGGATCTGATGGAAGTTAGTTATCGGTATCCACTTGCGAAGACCGGTATTCGAGCCTGGATCGGCACCGGGGGTCCGCCTTTTGTTGCAATCAGAGCTGACATGGATGCACTTCCCATTCAGGTTGCACTTCCACTCACTCTCCTTTGGATTGGTCCCTGCTATTTATTCTTCTAATTTTTCCCCCACTTTTCATTATCACTTTTTGAAAACCTAAAAAAATAAAATAAAAAAATAAAAAAAGCACAGTAATGGAACATTAATTTTTCTTTTTCCTTTTTTTCTCAAACCCTAATGTCTAATTTTATTTTTTTTGGACAATTACCTAGGGTTATTGTTATCATATTTAACCATTTTAAACATAAAAGAGTCTTATTTGTTCCAAAATTATTATAATCTTGTAATTTCATGCAATTTTAATTATGAAAGTTTTTATTTATTATAAAAAATACAAAGATATATTTTTATTAATAGAATGAGGACGTATAAGAACATTCCGAGATCTTTAATTTGTCTGATTCTGTTTGACGTTAATGATAAAATTTTAGATATTTCTTTAGTTCATTCAGATGTTTGGGCCTATTTATCTGACATAAATCTTGAAGTTTTAAATATTTTATAGATTTGTCAGATATTTTTTAGACTGACACAATTGTTAAGATAATGTACTTGGTTGTGTACTTTTTATCTTGTATAACAAATCCAAAAAGGTAAGTCATTAGGGTTAGCCATAGTGGTGTAAAGGATGTGAGTAGAGTGTAATAGGTGCTCTCTTGGCCTAGCACAATAAAAAGCTCTTGGCTAATAATTAATTTCTTTTATTGTCGTTATTTCACTTTGTTTGGATTAGTTAGTAATTTATTTTACATAAAAATAAAATTCTGTCTCATTTACGATTGGGATTCGTTGTAGGAAGCTGTGGAATGGGAGTACAAGTCTAAAGTTGCCGGCAAAATGCACGCTTGTGGGCACGACGCACATGTTGCTATGCTTGTTGGTGCTGCCAAGATTTTGAAAACTCGAGAGCATTTACTAAAGGTTTGTTCTTCCCTCATCTCTCCGGAGACTCATCTATTTATTTATTTTCAACAACGTGGTCGTCCATTTCTTAGAATTAATTATAAATACATCCTTATAATACATTCTCAATCAACCACAATGAGACAGAATTAAGAGGAGGTTCACCTAATATTTATACTTAAGGAATTTCAATTATAACTACGTGATTTATCCTTCTTGTTCAATTTTGAGTATAAGGCTATAGTTTGAGTATAAGGCTATAGTCTATAATGAGATCTATGAAGTTTGACTGTAATATGAATATCTTCATTCCTTACATTCATTGACCATTAAAAGTTTCATCTTTTGGTTCTTCCCTTTCTTAAGTACGGAAAGGAATTTCACACGCAATGTTCGTCCGAGAATTGTGCCTCCTTATAATGCCAGAACTTTATTTGCGGCGGCACTTTGGCCAAAAAGTCAAATGTGGCACTGCGTTTTTTCTTCTTATTGGAATCCAGTTAAAATTATTTTCAGTTAGTCTAAAATAATATTGTTTTTGAGATTCAAAAATAAAATAAAAATTAATATTTCTAAAATAAATTAAAATTATAAAAAAAAAAATTCTTCGTATCAAAATAACATCGTTTTAAGATCATTAGAGATAAATTATCTCTATTAACTAGAGATACACTGAACCTTTTTTTTGTGTAAGTACACTAAACCTTTTTATCATATACTAATTATGTTTTTTAAATTTGGGTTTAATATTTCTTATGCTGTAAGAGATAAAATTATCTGTTACACACATACAAGTATGTAGAGTCTTTGTAAAGTCATATGAAGAGAATAGAGAGAGAAAAAAATATGGACCTCAAATACTTTTATGTGTGTGTAAAAGATAGTTTTATCTCTTATAGTATAAAAGAAATTAAACCCAATAAATTTTGACTACCATTATGTTTTAATATATTAATATTAGTTATACACTATATGCTGTCCTTTTCAGTTGAAAAGAATTTTAGAAAACTAACTAAAATCTATACTGTTTCTTAGAGCTAATATTAGTTATACACTATATTTGGTAACATTAAACCCGAGAGCTAATATTAGTTACACACTATATTAGTTATACACTATATGCTCCTCATTAATAAAGTTTGTTTTGTCTTGTACCGGCCCTGGCACGTGCTTCTGTAGCGCTACCCCAGTGCTTTTATGTCGGTTTAAGAGAAAGAAATGTTTCAGGATAAAGTGGGACATGGTGGGACCCTTAAACTTATGATATCAAGCATAAACTTTTCTGTATCTTCGGACATTGGGGGGCTACAAATTTAGATGCCTTTCCACTGTTTATTTGGATAGAAATATTAGTTATAAATTAAAATTTCTCGCATGCCTCGAGTCGTGTATAATGAGGTTGAGAGGTTTTTTTAACAACATATTTAGATGATAGCAGCTCTAGTGCATTGTTAAGTGGCAGCTAACGGATGGGAGTCTTGTCTACTACTTGCACTAGGTTTAGAACTTATGGAAAACGTGAACATAGAATGATAGATGGGAATCTTGTCTTCTACTAAGTTTAGAACTTTCAGAAAAGGCGAAAGAGGCTGTGATTCGAAGTGGGTTAATCTTTATTTTCGTGATGGGTGAAGGTGCGGATTTTCTCAATCACAGAGTTTGATTGGTGGGATAAAAGGTGTTTTGTTTCAATTTTTAGGCGATGTAATTTGGAGCTAGTGAAACCTTAAAAAAGAAAAACTATTTCATTGACGATTGGATACTTTTAGAGGAGCAGAGAACAGATTAAACTCGACGTCAAACCACAAGTAGAGTTCTCTAACTTCAGTTAACCTTTGGAAAATCAACACCGGTGCTCCAGTTGTTGATTATAGACCATAAAGTTTATTCTTAATAGAGTTGGAATGGGGGCTTGGATCATTCATATGAGTGTTCACATAACCATCTCGTGAAGAGAAAATAAGCACATTTCACATTCTTGAATAATTTTTTTTCATAAATACTATCACGAGTCTTTATACCTATGAGCTTTTTTTTTTTTTGGTTGGAGGGGGGTCTTAGATCTTTTCATACTCACCTGACTTTTATATAATAGGACAGGTTATATTTACAAACTTTTTTGTTTACAAACTCTTACAAACTACACTATCTTCTCCGGGAGAATACTAGTGACACTATGTTCTCCGGGGAGAAGATATTGTAATTTGTAAAAATTTGTAAAAAAAATTTGTAAACGGATCATTCCTCTTATATAATATATAATTTCAAATAATTACAGATTTTGGACTCTACTTTATACCCGACCTGTTTAGTCGTAACCTTAATAAGAACAATATCTGCTGCTATCCCATGCAAATATGTATGGAACAGACAAAAAATAGAAATGTATCGTATGACTAAACTTCTTCACAGTCGAACTCAACTCATCTACCTTTGCCCTTAACTCTATACTCTTGTTCTGTCCATCTACAGGGAACTGTAATTCTGATATTCCAGCCAGCGGAGGAAGCTGGTAATGGTGCAAAGCGAATGATACAAGACGGTGCTTTGAAGGATGTGGAGGCTATATTTGCAGTTCATGTATCTCATGAGCATCCAACTGCTATAATTGGATCGAGGCCAGGACCCCTGTTGGCTGGCTGTGGATTTTTCAGAGCTGTGATTAGTGGGAAAAAAGCCCTTGCTGGCAATCCTCACCACTCTGTTGATCCAGTTTTGGCCGCTTCAGCTGCAGTTATCAGCTTACAGGGTATTGTCTCCCGTGAATCAAATCCCCTGGATTCACAGGTATTGCCTCATAGTAATATACCTCTCCTCTTTCAAACTCAATCTGTGTGTACTTCTTGCGTACCTTCTCTAACTATGTATTTGGCCACCATTACAAAATAGGTTGTCTCTGTGACTTCCTTCAATGGAGGCAACAATCTTGACATGATACCGGATACAGTGGTCCTCGGTGGAACTTTCAGAGCTTTCTCTAACACCAGCTTTTACCAGCTACTTGAAAGAATAGAGCAGGTTAGCCACTTGTCTTTAAAATACCTCATTTCTATTTGTTAGGTGAATGTAATTGACTGAATGAGCTTAACTTGGATCCTATTGCTGCCTCAAACAGGTGATTGTGGAACAGGCCAGTGTCTACAGATGCTCGGCAGAAGTTGATTTCTTTGAAAAGGAGTACACCATTTATCCTCCCACAGTTAATGATGACCGAATGTATGAGCATGTGAAGAAGGTGTCCATCGACTTGCTGGGTCAAAAGAATTTCAGGGTAGTCCCACCAATGATGGGTGCTGAAGATTTCTCTTTTTACTCCGAGGTGGTTCCGTCAGCTTTCTTTTACATAGGTATAAGAAATGAAACACTAGGGTCTACTCACACGGGACATTCTCCATATTTCATGATTGATGAAGACGTTCTACCAATAGGCGCTGCGGCTCATGCCACCATTGCAGAGAGGTACCTCATTGAACATGGCTGATGTCAAAAAATAGAAATCCCCTGCCCATTTCCACTCAACTTAAGCACAAAACTGGTACACACGTTTATCGGTCGTCTGTCCTTATGTCCCCTGTATTTGTTGCTTGAGATCTATGAAGAGTGGAGTCAAAGGCTATCCTTTTATCTGTAGAGGGTAGGCTCATAAGCCAAAAAGGGGAGCGCCAAAATTTGTTCAAAGGTGTTTTAAAATCTGTTTATCTTCTGTGGAGGCAGATGTCCAAGAGTTCAGACTATAAAATAATAACTTAGTTTTAGGAAATCTTTGTATAGTTTATTGACTTTTTCTTAATGAAATCTTTCCAATAAGCTCGGCGTATTAATAGAAGGTTATTGCCAGCTAATATAAACTGCAATGCCAGCGTCCTGAGGATACAAAAGAGTAAATTAAGTAGTAGCTAGTATAGTTATGAAATTTGGCTATACTTATGAGCTTTACATCCTACAATAGCTACTCGATCATAATCAAATTTGATCTTATTAACCCCCTGCTATTACAAAATCAAGTCACTGCCGCATGTCAAACACATGAAAACAATGGGCCAATCATATCATCCATTACATGTTTTACAACATAAATTGCATTCTGTACTAAAAACAGAAGACAAATGGAACAGAAGCATTTACTTTCAAAGATACACTTCATTTCACCACCAAATATATTACAGTACGAAATATTCCGCAGCTGAGCACATTCTCTCTAATTATACAACAATGCCTTGACAACTGACACGTTTAAATAAATGGATTAGAAAACAGCATAATTTTTAAGCCCTGCGTACTGGCAAAATGCTTTGAGCTTTTGGGCATTCTACAGTGAACAATGCGCTACATATTTAAAGAATCTCATCTCTTCTCTCCACACAAACTTCTGGCAGCTTGCAGAGCAAAATATGTAAGGATGATGTCAGCACCAGCCCGTCGGAGGCACAATAGTGACTCCATCATAACTTTTTCTTCATCAATCATTTTGAGCGCACCGCCAGCTTTTATCATTGAGTATTCACCAGAAACCTATTCCATCAATTAAGAAGGATTATGAGAAAAAAGGGAACGTGATACAATAAAGCAACAGAAACATGTTTTCAAACTATTCAGAACTATTTCTTCTCATTCACATAAAAGTATATTGGGGTTTTCTTTTATTCCCAGCTACAAGACACGGCAATTTAGGGTATCAAGCATCACCTCATCCATGAAATCTTTGATGAGCAACATTCATACGTTGTTTACTTGTTTCCTTTCTTCACCAACTGCAATTGTATTTTACCTTTTTATCATACATCTTCCACTGTCTAAACAAAGATTGCAGAACCCTCAGAGGGGACACCGAAGTGGAAGTGAAAGTTGAGTAATCTTTTTAGAACACATAACCAAAATAATTTCTTCGAAGTCTTATTAACTTCATACTTTTCTGACTTTTTCATTAACAGTACATGGAGTTCATAGACATTGCAAGAATCAAAGAAAGCCACAGATATAATGATTGTTACATAAACAAATTTCCATCTAATCATCTCTGAAAAGAATTGGATTAGAATTTGATCAAGTGTAATAGCATAATGGCAAAAGAACAATAACTGTTAAAACAAACATAAAACTTGTGCCCCAGCCCGTTCTTATATTAGAAGGCTGATTTTTGTCTACTTCTGATAAACTTCTGTCACTTCTAGTAAGCTTAATGTAGAGCATTCATTGGTCAAAATTAATTGAACATTTGATCAACATTTCATCAGAAACATTTTGCCTTAGAGCTAGAATGTACTAGAGAAGAACCTGATATGCTGCAACTGGCAAAGGAGAATTATCTCTAAGCAACCTTATGATGTCCAAATAAGGAAGGCCAGGTTTCACCTACAAATCCATTTTTTTGAAGTTTGAAAACAAAAATAGTATAGACAAAAATGAGCATAAGATGAATTTCATTCTAAACCACACGCACGCCCGCACCCCACAACCAAAAATAAAATTAAACCAACCAAGAGAATATCAGCTCCTTCAGATTCATCTTCCCGCATCTCAGTCAGAGCCTCTCTGTAATTTGCTGGGTTCATCTGATAACTTTTGTTCAGCCAGGCCAAATTTATGAGCAAAGTAAGAATGAATACTGTAAAATTGATTAGATATATGATAGTAAGTTCAAGATCAAACATACGTCTTCTTGTCTCCGAACCGGGGGTTTGAGTCCAGTGCTTCTCTAAATGGGCCATAAAATGAACTTGCATACCTGTTGGCAACAGATGAATGACATAGTTTAGGACTGAGTTATATACCAGACAAAAAGAGATTCATGAAGCTAATAACAACATCCACCTATCCATCTTGTTAAGCATAATTTCTATTCTTAAAGAATTGGTTCTTCAGTGACTAAACTCAGTAACAAGTGAATAACAATTAGAAAAAAATAGTGGGATGGCTCATGGCAGCAACAAGAAGCATATCTAAGGAATTTGAATGCTAGTGGCTATGGCAGTAAGGAAGATAAAATTGCTTACAGAACTTGAGCATAGTGGAACTGTGACGCTTAAAAAATGAATCAGGATGCCATGCATTTTGAATATCTTTTTTAATACCCCATGCTAAAACATAGATATCCATTGATACCAAGTCTAGATCCTTCATCAACACATTCTTGTAAATTATAACAGATCAATCAAAAAATGATATTCCTTCCATAGTAATTATCAATTTCAAATAATTTCTTTTTTTTTCATTGAAGTTCTTCCTAAATTTTGGATGTATGTACACAACTCTATAACTGACTAAACCTTAAGTAATTTCCAATGCATGCTGGCATAAACAGAAAATGAGAAAAGGAAAAAGAAATGGCCAAGTAATAAAATTACTTTGCTGTATAAGACATTATAGAAACATGCTGAAAGCCTTCAGCATCGAGAGCTGCTCGCATTGCTCCTACTCGACCATCCATCATATCACTAGGACTGACAACATCTGCCCCAGCTTGAGCCTTTTTGTAAAATCAACCAAAAACAAAAAAAGACAAGAAAGGAAACCTTAGAACTTGGAAACATAAAAGCATATAATGATTTCCTTAATTAACAATGCTCAACCATTTAGCTCCCTAAAAGTATCGGGAAAGATTACTTGTTGATAACTACCATTTGGCATCGATTCTTTCCTCTTTTATTTTATTTTTTAGAGAGTTGAGACACCATGTTAAAAGCCATTACATGAATTAAGAAAATTAACATTTATAAAAATGTGAAATTTATTAGGTAAATGAACATTTAGAGGCCTTACAGGAGGAGACCAATATGCTCAGGAAGTCTGAAGAAAATAATTGGTAACTGCCTATAGTTGAAGTGTGCGTATAAGACATGTAGTCATATTACCTGGGCTACAGCTTGTTTACATAGCTGATGAACTGTCTCATCATTCATAATAACTCCTACAAGATATCAAGGATATAAATTAGTACTTTATTGAGTGTTATCAAGAAAAACCGGTACCTTTAAGAAAAGTTTAAATCATGCAGATTAGCTCCTAGTATTTTACCAACCAAAGTTGAAAGTTAAATTTTTAACAATTTTCTTCTTGAATAAGAGTAAAGATAAACACACTAAAAAACATATTCAGCAAGTATTAAACTAAAGTTAGAAGTCTGTGGCTAGCATGACTTACAAGCTCCATTATCTTAATGATGACTTCAAAGCCAAAACACAGGGAAAAGGGAGAATGGTGATTCAGTCAGTTCCTGCCTTTATTTCATGGGTATGAGCATTCCTTTGTTTGGTATGGAAAAAGTCATGAGCCTTGATTCCACAGAATCAGGAATGGCCTTTCATTGAAGAATGGAATGAATTAAATCAATGCTTATTTTGTTCTCTTGTATATTCATTCCATGTGGGATCAGGCTTCGTTGTTGATGTATATTTTCCTTAAACCATTGCATATTAATTCCAAGTTCAAACATGAAAACAAAATGGAATAAAATAGATTCCAAGTGAACCAAACACTGAACTAGAATGACCATTACATTCCAAGCAATTCCATTCCGATTCCTATTCACATTCTAATTCCAAAAAATTTCATTTCAAGTTCCAAAATTACTGTAAAGGCTAGCTTATAAGTAGAATTAGATAGCCTATCAGAAGTCTTAGGGTAACCATAAGATGGAAATTCAAATACCAGAATAGAAACTTATACTGTTCATGTATTCCTTATTTTCTGCTAAGTCAGAAGGAAACGAAACAAAGTGCACACCGTTAGATTGCCAAACAAGTAATCTGCTAATACAAAGATCTCTATCAGTTTATCTCATGGTATAACACTCCCTTCCCTACCAGAAGACCTGAAATCAGGTATTTCCTCAAAAGCATATACACAAACACACAGACAAAACACAGCATCGACATGGACGTAAAAATGGCACAACACAACCAAATGTAAAATGTTTAGTTACTTTGGAAGTGTCGGGTTGTGTCTAAAACATGTTCCAAGGGGGACAATCCCTTTATATAGAGTACATGCTTCACAGTGCATTATTAAGCAAATGAATCATGCTCAGTAACATATATATCCTCCATGTCCTCAGGTCCCTAAGATGTGGGAAATAACAAAATAGGTTTAAATATAAAGAAAACCAACTTAAACAACTACAATTTTGCATTCTCAAAAGATTTCCAACTCTTGAGTAAAAAAGACAAATTTGACAGCTTACCATCTTCTCTAACTATACCATCATGCCCATCGGATGAATAAGGATCCAATGCAACATCTGTATATATAACCTGAAGAAAGATTGAACGAGAAAGGATATTTGCTTAACTTTCTACATGAACCAGAAAATATAATATCCTCAAACTGAAGAAATTATGTTCACTTACAAGGTCAGGGTACTTATCCTTAAGCATACGTATTGCTCGAGGCACTAAACCATTCTCATTGTATGCTTCATCTCCTGTGGGACACTAAAGGGGAGAAGCTGTTATACTAGATTGCAATTATTCTACAGAAAGTCTATGGTATGTAGGTGAGAGAATAGAACCTTCAAAGCATCTGGAATTTTAGGGAAGAGCACAACACTATTGACACCAACATCCCGTGCCTTGGCAACCTGAAGCACAAAATTCTCACTGAAATTTTCTTTACTTTAACAAGTTATACAAGATGCAGCAAGAATAATGTCACCATCATCCATGCAATTTAGGAATATAAAAAAGAGAAGGCTTTATGTGGGTGTGAGTGTGTGCACTCATCATAGTTATCACTTATCAATCTCGGATGGTGTCATGTAGCAGCCGACTCCAAAACTGCTATAGCAGGTCGCGACATAGCTGCTACAGGGAAGTGCAAATCAGAAGAGAAAATAGAGGTGGACTTGCCGGAGAACTGCAAATGAGTCCAAAAAAGACGAGAAAATGAAGTGCAACTGAGAAACTGTGGCAGGCTTGCCGGAAAACCACCAGCGCGTGGTGGGATTGCCAGAAAAGTCAAGAAAGAGAGAGCAATAATTCAAGAGATAGGGTCATAACGGTAACATATCAGGAAAAAAAAAAATCAAGTCAATTTCCCTCCTTTAATTACACAAGGAACATCGCACACATAAGGGCAAAGAGGGGATTTACCCTTCCTTTACTGTAGCAGCTTGACTTGCCACTATTGTGGCCGCCATGGTCGCTACTCCAAATGGTAGCTTGGAAAAGCAATAGAAGGATATTGATAACCTAGGCACTCAATAGCTATAAGCATATAATACTAAATAAGAAAAGTTTCTTCTATTTATTGAAATGTAACAGGCAGATTCAGTATGGGAAGTAAAATACCCAAACAAAACCAGCCAACTTCACCAAGCATGGCATGATTAAAACAAGTTAGACATTTGGAACAATCAAATCTGTCGAAACTCCTTGACCAAATTGAAACAGCATCAAACTTCTAATAAGTAGCTTAGATAATACTCAAGATGAAGCTAATCCATAAAAGTACATAAGGATATTTTATCTTGTTTATCGCAGGAGTGACATGAAACCAAGCAGAAATAGTTCTGCATGGAGACGCATTGGAATAAAATTATGCAAAAGAAACTCTACAGAATCTCCAATTAAACATGCTTGCCTTAAAGTAATAGACATCCCTCGCCCCTAATTCGCTACAACTTTTGGATGGTTTGAGCATATCAACATGTAATTCATTCTACTACATTTTCAAAATTCTGACTGCTTTGTCATTTTCTTTGCTAAAAATTAAGATCGTAAAAATAAAAACGATGCCTGAGATGATAATACTTTAGACAAAGGGCATATATGTGACTCATTTTAAGTTGTACATGACAGTATGAGACACAGAAGCAATAGCAGATAAAAACCTCTTCTACAAGCCCACGTCTCCAACCAAGCCTATAGCATCCAGGCATAGCCCCAATTGGGGTATCCTCGTCACCTGCGAGTTCAAATTTCTCACAATCCAAAATCAAATTGGCATGAGTATACTATACTACCAAGTACCTACAAACGAAGTTTATATAATTGATAAACGCTAGGCTACAAAGAAAGCATCATGCACAAAGACCAACCTTCATGTATAAAAAGTGGATACACAAAATTCGCAGCTGATAAACTTGTTTCCTGAAAAGCTGATCGAAGCGCCGGTGACTTCCTGTTACGACGAGGACGCCTTTGAAGTGGCTGATACAAAAACAAAACAATCAAATCATTTTGCTAAGCAAGGTGTAGCTACTAATCATCAATTACAATGCACGCTTGTCTTGCAATTAAGCCAAGAGCAAACTCACAAGTGAAGGTACCACCGGGGTTCCACTGGGCACCGCCGCTTTTGGCGGAACGGGAGGGGCCGCCGGCACGTTTCCGGCGACAACGGAAGCTTCGCAATCGGCGTCGGTCAGATGGCCGGCACCGTTGCAGGCTCTTACGGCGAAGAGGCGTGGAGGAAGAGACTTTGTTGCAGTAGCGGGCCAGCCCAACTTCAAATTCGTTGGTGTTGCTCTCAGATCAACATAGCTCTGGCAATTCACTGTAAAAGGTGCATTAGGGATCGTTAAAGCCATGAATTGCTCTAGAATCCCCATAATGCACAATTAACATCAGTTTGAGCACAAATTGTAATTTGAATCGATTAGATGAAACAGTGGAAAGAGTAGAAGTTTTACCGAGAAAATGCAGATCCGAATCGGAGAATCTTGGAAATGATAGGAAGAAGGGAGCGAAAAGGGAAAGGGCGCTTATCGGATGAGAGGAGAATAAAGAAAACCAATGAGAGGAGAGTTGTAGGAAGATGATAAGTGGGGACGAACACACACGATTCAAGAACTTCGCTCAATTTCCATTTCTGTCCTCCTCCTAAACTTTGTTTACCAAGTTGACGGAGTGCCAGTAAGGTGAAAGTGGGCTGCGCCAAGTTTTGTGCTGAAAAGTTAAGTTTACATCAAAAAAATTTAATTTGGTCTAGTTCAAGTCTAGTATGAGTTTAACTATTAGTCTGGTTTGACTCGTTTATAAAAAAACAAATGGCCTGACTTAGCCCATTAGCATGTTAATTTTTAATTTTCAAGCAGAATCATGAATCAACTTTACAAAGTACTCAAATTATGTTGTTACACCAAAAATCATAATTTCAACGTCCAAACATGAATCATAACAGAACTCATACAATATGCATTTAAGTCATTTTCAAAAGCAAAATGCTCAAACTAAATAACATATATTTCATCAGATCCAATAAACAAATTCATACTATGTAAATTAAAATAACTACATGAATTCAACAAACACATCATGATGCTTGTAGAAAGAATAACCTCTCCCAAAAATCTTTTAATATATTCATATACACAATCTAACATGTTGAGATGTTGGTTCCTCCTATATAAGAAATAAAGTAAGATTTCTATTAAAATATAATCGAATATAATTAAGTTATAAATAATTGCAATTGATTAAATTTATATCTTTTTTTTTCTTCAAGGCATACTTACTATATTTTATTTTATTTAAAATAAATAGTACAATATAGATCGGCCTGTAGGCTTATAGGTCCGGCCTTTTGAAAGTGGGCCTACGGCCTTTTTATTAAACAGGCTTTTTTAAGATCCGAGTCCGGCCTATTATACAAAATATATTAAGTCAAATCTAACCTGATGTAGGTCAAGCCGTAAACCTCTGTAAGCCGGTCCGGCCCAGTTTCACCCCAAGTGCCAGTGTGCCACTCCCCTTGTGAATTGTGATGAGTATAATTAAGTCAAAAATCAATTCTTTTTATTGGGTAATTATTCAGGTACATTGACAACTTGACAAGAGTCATTTACTGTTAGAATCAAATCTGATTGGAGGAAAGATGAGTTCTGTAATTTACCCGTTTGGTATGCGGGATTTTTGAAAAATTTTGACAAACTAAATTTTTTTAAATTTTAAATTTTTAGATATTATCATAAATTGAATGTAAAAATTATATTTTTGAAAATTAAGATTCTTAAATAAAATTTTTTTTTCCTCTACCAAACGCCCCATAAGGGTATATCATTGCTTAAGATTTTAATGGAATTATTTTTTAAAAAAATTGATTTTATTTGAAGATGATATTTGTTTCCAAAAAAAATGATATTTTAAAGGTTAACTTAAAAAATAATGTTATATTTATTATTATTTTTATCATTTTTTATTATAATTTTTGTTATCATTAGATCAAAATTAAATTAACAGTTATTAAATAATGTCAAATGAAAGTTATTGATTTAATTTTTTTGATCCAGCTATGAGAAGATCGATGGTAAGAAGTGATAAAAAAATGGTGGTTAGTATAGCATATCCTAACTCTTAAAAGAATTAATTTCATTTAAATTGTATAATAGAACCACTTCTGATATATAATTATAAGTTTTTTTTTTTAATTATGCATGTATTATAATTAGAACCATTTTTTAAATTATGTAAGTATTATAATTAGAAACAACTAGATTAATACGCATGTGATGCACAATAAAACATAAAATATAAATAACTAATAAATAATAAAAATTAATGCCTAAAAAAACTAGTTAGAAAATATTATTAGTTCCTTAAATCATTTGACAGTGCTTTATGAAAGTTGATTTTATTTTTAATATTATCCATCAATTCATAATTTGATTTAAGTCAGATATGAACACATGAACACAAAGCTCTTCCGATTAAATTTTAACACAATTATGTTCTTCCTAGATACTCAAATTTGAAACCATTAATTTAATTGAAATAATCTGTTATCAATTGATCCACCTGTTTTGAGACTTATAAAAGTTAATTTAAATTTGATTGAGAAATAAATAAAATGAAAAATCAGATTAATCTTGTTACATGACAAAATTATATGAAAAATTCAAAAGAAACTTATCTACAAAATTATAAAAAAAAAATTATTAGAATCTTATCTATTTAATGTTTATAAAAAAAGAGAAATAAATACAAAAATATAAGATAAAAAAATTATGTAAAATATAAAAATAACATGTATTAATAGAGGAAAGGAGTGAAACAGTTTATTATGTCATATAAGTAGGATTTTTGACAGGCATGAGTTTGGTCTAGTTAAAAGCCAACATTAATGGAACTGCCACCACTCAAAACACTTGCCCTTACATTGGAAAATATCGATGCACTGAATTTTTACTAATTTTTTTCATATAACATGACATGTATCTTACTTTTTTATCAAATCATTCTCTTATTTAATTTTACTTACATTGAGGACTCCATCTGTTACAATAAAGTTTTGGGAAGCTGAAGTTTGTGAAACGTACATGTTATCTAGAAAGGACACATTGGGGATGGGGATGGTGATGGTGAACCAGACTACTCCTCTTTCAAGCAGCAGAACATTGAATTCTGAGAGAGGGTTGCAGCCAAAGGGTACCTCCCTCCCATTATATGTAGTTGTTGTCATTTTTAATGGCGGCAGTTGAAAGTTGAAGCTAAACGTGAACATCAGAATAAGCTTGCTTTTCTTGTAAACGGGTAGCCATCTTTGTTCTCAGTTCTACTTACCAGAATACCAGTAATGAAATTAATTTAAAAATTTTGAAAATAAAATAAAAAATATATCTTATAAATATAAAATGAAAAATATATCTTATAAATATAGTTGATAACTAATTTATAATATGTAATATTTATTATGTTGAGTCATAATAATAAAATGAATGTCGATGTAATAATTTGAAAAATGTAACTCACATAAATATAATTACTGGATATAATTACAAATTAGGATCAAATGTGATATTATTATAAAATTTAGTTTTGGAAAAAAAAATAGACATAAAAGTGTGTTTCATATGTAATAACTTTTTATTTCAATTGTATTCACTTAAAAACAAATTTTACTTCTCACATGGTCAATTATCTCCACTAGAATCTCACTTTTATTTTAACTAGTTGATTACCCGTGCGATGCACGGAGAAAAAAATCGGTTTTTTTGTCTCGTAAAAGTTAGCGTAAAATTTAAATTAGATTGTTAGTTGGAATTTTATAGCGCACAATAATTCAAAAAATATTTACTGGGTAGATAAAATATGTAAGAGAGTCGTAAGTTAATTTTGATAGCAGTCTGGAAAAGACTTTAAGAATGTTACATTAATGACATAGAATATGGAAATAATAGTTTATTGCATAAGTGTTGCACAAAGAAAAGAGCAATTCTGATAAACTGATTTCAATGTAATGTCAAATGATGTCTATAATAGATTCAAATCGTACGTCATACAAAGAACAAAAAAAATTGACATATTGTGCTTGACATCAAGGTAAATTAAAAATAGTCCAACCTACCCTTGCAATTCTGATAAATTCTGAATAAAAAAAAATTATATCTATCAGCATTTTATATAAGCAGGTAATAGGTTTTTATATCTATCAACAAAAAAAATTCTTATAGTTGCATCTAAATTACTATCTATCTATCTATATATGTTTTCTATATTTAGACAGTAAACATAAAAAAAATAAAGTGTTGGCGGGCGGGGTGGGCCGGCCGTCCCAACCGAACCCATTTTACCACCTTAACTATTAGCATTTCATATAAGCATTTAATAGATTTTTATATCTCCACAAAAAAAGATTCTTGCAGTTGCGTCTAGATTACTATCTATATATGTTTTCTATAGTTAGACAGTATACATAACGAAAAAATATGTTGGCCGGGATAACTCGCCTTTTTGGCGGGCGGGGAGGGTCGGCTTGAGCCCATTTTGCCACATATATATGTCAGCATTTTATACCGGCATGTAATAGGTTTTTATATTTATCCACAAGAAAAAGTTTCTTATAGTTACTTCTAGATTACTATTTATCTATGTTTTATATAATTAGACAATAAACATAAGAATAAAAAACAAACTGTTGGTGCACTGGGTGGGCCGTCCCTCCGGGCCGAGCCTAATTTGCCAACTCTAACTGTCATTAATATATATTTTTTCCAGTTTTATAAATAATTCTAATAGGTATTATAATTAAGCCCAATAGACATAATAATAACTATCATTAATATGTTTAATAATTTCCCATGCAGAAAGTAGTAGGCAATATTAAATGCTAAATCTTTTTCCACCTCTCAAGTTCAAAATTCAAATTTAAAAAGTTTAAATTTTAAGTATTAAATATTTTACCTCCGAATATATATAATAATAAATTAATAGGCTTAACAATTTTCTATGCAAAAAAATAAAGGGAAACATGCTCAGAAGTCTGTGCACATTCTCCAAGTAATAGCTTCTAGGTAAAATCATTCACGATATAAAAAATTGTGTTAATTATACTCTTACATCAAAATAATGAAAGTTTGACTTCTTTCTAATATATTTTATTTTAAAATTTAAAATTCAACATGATAATACAATTAATTATACATACTTTTAAAAAATAATTTTTTTCTCTTTTAATTTATATTATATACATATATATATATATATATACATTTAATATATTTATCTGAAGTATTTTTTAAAAAGTTTCTTGTACGAAATTTGTTTCCTTTTTGTATCATTATTTTAAATTAAGATTTTAATTTACTTTGTTTTAAAGTATATTTTTATAATTTTAAATAATTTTTTTGGTTTAATTCGTAATTTTTTATTAGAATTAAATTTTTTTATGCATATCTTTTTTCCAATTTTATAATTAATTCTGATAGGTATAATAATTAAGGCCAATAGACATAATAATAACTATCATTAATATGCTTAATAATTTTCCATGCAGAAAGTAGTGGACAATATTAAATGCTGAATATTTTCCCACCTCTCAAGTTCAAAATTCAAATTTGGAAAATTTAAATTTTAAGTATTAAATATTTTCTCTCCCAATAGACATAATAATAAATTAATAGGCTTAACAATTTTCTATACAAAAAATAAAGGGAAACATGCATAGAAGTCTATGCACATTCTCCAAGTAATAGCTTATAGGTAATCATTCACGACATAGGAAATTGTGTTAATTATACTCTTACATCAAAAAAATGAATGTTTGATTTCTTTCTAATATATTTAAATTTAAAATTTAAAATTCAACATGATAATAGAATTAATTATACTTTCTTTTAAAAAATAATTTTTTTTCTCTTTTAATTTATATTATATACATATATAATATATATATATATATATATATATATATATATATATATACATTTAAAATATTTATCTTAAGTATTTTTTAAAAATTTTCTTGCACGAATTCTTTTTGCTTTTTGTATCATTATTTTAAGTTAAGATTCTAATTTACTTTATTTTAAAGTATATTTTTATAATTTTAACTATTTTGTTCGTTTAATTAATATTTTTTTAAATTTATTTAAATTTATTTTATACATATATTTTTCAGTTTTATAATTAATTCTAATAGGTATAATAATTAAACCTAATAGACATAATAATAACTATCATTAATATGTTTAATAATTTTCCATGCAGAAAGTAGTGGACAATATTAAATGCTGAATCTTTTCCCACCTCTCAAGTTCAAAATTCAAATTTAGAAAATTTAAATTTTAAGTATTAAATATTTTCCCTCCCAATAGACATAATAATAAATTAATAGGCTTAACAATTTTTTATGCAAAAAATAAAGGAAAACATGCATAGAAGGCTATGCACATTCTCCAAGTAATAGCTTCTAGATAATCATTCACGACATAGGAAATTGTGTTAATTATACTCTTATATCAAAAAAATGAATGCTTGATTTCTTTCTAATATATTTAATGTTAAAATTTAAAATTCAACATAATAATAGAATTAACTATACATACTTTTAAAAAATAATTTTTTTCTCTTTTAATTTATATTATATATATATATATATATATTTATATATATATATATATACACATTTAAAATATTTATCTTAAGTATTTTTTAAAAAGTTTCTTGTACGAATTCGTTTTGCTTTTTGTATCATTATTTTAAGTTAAGATTTTAATTTATTTTATTTTAAAGTATATTTTTATAATTTTAAATATTTTTTACGTTTAATTAATATATGTTTATTAAAATTAAATTTATTTTATACATATCTTTTTTTCAGTTTTATAATTAATTCTAATAGGTATAATAATTAAGCTCAATAGACATAATAATTTCTCATGCAGAAAGTAGTGGGCAATATTAAATGCTGAATTTTTTCCCACCTCTTAAGTTCAAAATTCAAATTTAAAAAGTTTAAATTTTAGGTATTAAATATTTTCCCGCCGAATAGACATAATAATAAATTAATAGGCTTAACAATTTTCTATGCAAAAAATAAAGGGAAACATGCATAAAAGTCTGTACATAATAAATATTGTGCAATAAGTAACAGTAACAATTTTGCATTATTTTTATTTAATTTTTTATTTTTAAATTTTGGATATTCTAGGAAAACGTAAAAGTTTTACGTTATTTTTAAAATTAATTCAATCTACCCTTGTATATATCTACATTTTAATTCAAACCTAACTGCCAATAAATAGTTATAAAATTTATTACTGTGCAATAAGTATTATATATATATATATATATATATATATATATATATATATATATTTTGGTTGCTGTAACCATATGCGCGCGATTTGATTATCCTTCTTGGAACTTCCAATGTAATAATGAAGTCTATATCTGATAATAACTTCCAAATCTTCCCAAGAACAAAAACATTAAAAACAAATTTATTACTTCATATTATTTTTGTAAAAAAAATTAATTAATCATAATAGGTATAATAATTAATTCTAATACACATAATAATAAATATTATTAATAATTTTAATAATTTTCGTTGCAAAAAATAGTAGAATAATACAGTTATTTGCCAACTATATTATTAATAGATTTAACAATTTTCGAAATAAAAAATAATGGAAGAATATAGCTGTTTGCCTAACCAAAGAATGTTGAATTTTTTTTTTCACACCTACCGAGTTACTTTAATTTTGAATATAGCATCGGACACACTTTGAACATCCTTTAAAGAAATAGATGATGGTTTTATGAGGTCGAAGTAGTATCATTCATATCAAACTCATCATTTCCACCACCACGATAAACATATCTGTCAAGAACAAAAATAAATTAAAGAGCAACAATAACAGTGAGAAACAAATTATGTATGGTCAGAAAAAATAAAAGAAAAAACTCATCTTGCTCTTGTAGGTATTACAAATAGAAAAAATAAGGACATTAAGATAAAAGATAAATTTTTACCGTGTTGAATTCTGAGATGGAGCTCACAAAGCACACACAATGAAGGCTAAACATAAATATTTAATCATTTAAAAGTAAGGACATTTTATTATATCATCTCGTTCATGATATTGTGTTATGTAAAAAATACTTGTAGAAGAAAAAAAGATAGAGAATTATACCCAAAAAAAAAGATAGAGAAGAATGTCATACCTTCCAATGAGGAAGTAAAGAAATTCATATTCTAGTAATTTCAAATCATCCCGTCAGCTTTACTCTCCAATAGTGCTACAAAAAATGAAAAATAGTATATGTTCATCAAATAGAAGAACAACTTAAGAGGATGAAGAAAATAAATAGACAGAGAAGAGAAGAAACATATGCACAAAAACTAATTACCAAATGAAAAGACCCAGTAACACATATCTTATTTATACACAAAATAATTTTGTTTTTTAATAATTACCTATGCAGAAAGTAGTGAGATATTAATGATAAACTCTTTTATCACCTTTAATTTTAAATTTTGAATTTGAATACTTCTCCACCTACCAATGCAAACAGTAATGGGATTTTATTACTTTTCCTCTTATCCATGCAAAAAATAGTGGATCATTAATACAGCTGTCTTCCATCACATAAAATTTAATTATTTTTCCCCTCATGAATTTAAAAATTCGAATTTTGAAAGTTGCCAAAACAAGAAACATTTCAAAATCTGTCAAGTGTGAACACAAACCTGAGAAGCAATGATAGATTTACACGTCAGCAAAGTTTCCAAAGTTTAGATGAAGATTTTATATATTAAGATAGGAACGTAGTCAAACTGACAACTTGCTATTAATATTTGAAACGTCATATTTCAGACCGGAAAAGTAAAAATATTTGCCAGCCAATCACGCTCTAAATGGGAAAGATCAATTCTCATCTTACTATATGAGTATATGTCAGGCTTTTTCACCCTTTTGCTCCTCATTAATTATTTAATAACCATTTTGCCCCTTATTCAGAACTATTTACCAATCTGCCCCTCTTTAATCGAATAAATTGAATATTTAATCGATTAAATGGTCAAATAAAGATTTAATCGATTAAATCTTCCTCTTTATCAGAAGAACAACCTTATGCATGGGAGATTTAGTCGATTAAATAGGGAGATTTAATCGACTAAATCTTCAAGTCAACGATTTTTGCCTATTTTGACCATTTAATCGATTAAATTTTTGGCTTAATCGATTAAAGAGGGGCAGATTGGTAGATAGTTCTGAATAAGGGACAAAATGGTTATTAAATAATTAACGAGAGGAAAAAAGGTGAAAAAGCCGTATATGTCATCTTATAATATTATATTCGTCTTTATTTATACTGAATTTTTAAGTTAAAAATCACAGTTATCTTTTCGATAAATTTATCTTGAAAAATAGTTTTACATACAGCCATTTACAAAAACAAATTTCTAATTTAAAAAAAAAATTAAAAACCAATCGTTTTGATATTAATTTTTTAAAGTTGATTCATTTAGAATCAATTTCATTAAAATATTAAATTTGACGTATGTCTAATCGGATAGAATACTTCCCAATCCCATCTCTTCCTTATTGCCACGTCTAATTCAAAAACACAACTCACAAGTCGTGTTGTTTTCTTCTCCCTTTGTAATAAATTTGTTTTGGGCCTCTAAATGGGCCCTGAAACTGAAGAGGCACATCTCAACTCAGCTCCGGAACGGAAGGATGAAAGTTTTTTTTTTTTTTTTTAGTAATCCATTTGAACATGGTTTATGCCTGCTCTTGTAATTCGGAACTTGAACCCAATGGTTTAAGAGCAGATCCACTCCAAAGCAGCGAGACAAAATACCTTTTGTATCTAGTAAAGTCTTGCCTGGTCCGTCCCTGGCCGTCCGTGGAAAATCGATAATAAAGTTTCGCTTGGGCCAAAAGCCTCATGGGTCAGGGCCAGCTCATAGGCCATCCAAAATTATAATTTCATAATTTTTTGTATCATATTTAATTTATTAAAAAATATTTTAACAAAATAAATATTTAACATTTTCTTAACATATTTTATACAAATTATAAATTTTTTAATAAAATAATATTTGTACTCAAATATGAAATATACAAGTGAAAGTGTAAACAAAATTTTAATATAAGTGAAAATTTAGTTACTACCTTTACTAAATTCATTATTGAAGGATGTCATCAAATAAAGATTTTCTCGCAAGTAGTCATAACAGAAAACAACAACTCTAGTGGAAAACTAAAATTAACGATGAAAAACAGGATCTTAATACTAGTATTGAATAACTGCTCTTAGTATGCTATATATTTGGGGAGAAACATTTGTTTTTTTAAATGATATAATTTTGTGTCATTTTAGATCATAACCGTTGATTTTCGTCAATCAACAGTTATAATTTACCAAATCTAATTATATAATAAATTAGTAATTTGCAATAAATTATAACCGTTGATTGACGAAAATCAATGGTTAGGATCTAAAATGACACAAAGTTATATCTTTTGAAAGGACAAACATTTTTCCATATATTTGAAAGTAAAACTATTGATTTTCTTTAACTACGCCCGTTACAAAAAACTTTTTATTTATTATTAACCACAAAATTACTAAGGTGCATTGTATACAATATGTTTCAATACAAACTTAGATATATAACATGCTTATAAAAATTTCATTTTATTGATATGCAAATGAAATTCTCTATTGAAACATATCTGATACAATTACAATTGGCCCATTGCACATAGTCCAACCATTGATTCAAGAAGCTCATAGTCAACCAGAATTGTGGCCCAATAAGTATGACCCAATTGTTAAAGAAGCAGTGATTTGAAATATAACAAATTATGATTAAATTCAAGTCTCAATAAAGTAGGAGATATGATTGTGATTTATTTGACAAGAAAAGGAAAGCAACACATTTGACGTGATTTAAGATCTAAGATTCGGGATATGTTTTGAATGATTTAATTGTAATTTTTTTTAGAAGTTAATTACAGTATATTTATTTTAGGAAATTTTCTTATTTTTAAGATTTTAGATTTTTGAATTTTAAATCAATTTGTAATTACTCTATAAAAGGGTTCTTATGACCCTTATTCTAGGAGTTGAATATTATTATTTTGATAATTATAATATAATTGAGAACCAAGGGTTACTCGTTTGTGAAATCCTAACTTTCCGTTTAGCCACCTTTTCTATGCGTTTTTGGCATCAATATCTCTACTGAAAAATTCATTTTTGTTGTAAACTATTATGAATGATCTTTCGCATAGTTCATAACATGTGACTCTTTATTTTCCATAACCTTTGATGTATTCTTTAACCATCACACTAATAATGTGTTAAATTGTAGAATACATCAAAGGGGAGTGTTGTAAAATATTATTGATGACCTTTCATATGGATTATGGATGATCTTTTACATGGATTATGAATGATCTTTCATATGGTATAACACGTGACTCTTTATTTTTCATGACCTTTAATATATTCTTTAACCATCATCACACTAATAGTGTGTTGAATTGTAAAATACATACAAGAGGAAGTGTTGTAAAATATGAATGACCTTTTACATGGTTCATAACATATGACACTTTGTTTTTTCATGACCTTTAATGTATTATACAATTATCACACTAATGGTACGTTGAATTATAATTATTCCCCTAATTATGTTTACAGTCCTATATAAGGACATACCTTAGATGGAAAAAGTGGTAATTGGTGAATTTAGAATATAATAATATTTTCTTATCTTCAAGAGCTCATACATGTTCTTGTCTTATTCTTCCTTTGATTTTCTTTCTATGCTTCATTTTTCTTTCTTTTATATTTCACCTTCTCTTATGCTCTCCTTTAAATTCACAAAAATGTATTTTATATTAATAAATACTTAAATTTATATAATATTCAATATTTTAAATAATGAAAATTTTGATGAAAGAAAAATTTGACCCGCAGATCAGACCTAACCTAGCCCGTTGATATATAGGACTTTGCGGGTTGACTCGGTTTTTTTCACGCTTTTGATGCAAAATATAATTTTATTATTTTAATTCTTTTAATAAATTATTTATCAATGTATGTTTAAATCATGCATCACCTCCCATGCACAACTAGTGTAAAATCAATACAATATAATACACGTACACATCTCACTCACGTTACATTAATAAATAATTGATCAAAAGCTTCAATTGCATCAAAAAGCCTTATTTTACAGTTTTTTTTAACATATTTCATGCTTCATTAGTGAAAATAATCGTAGAGTTCATACAAAGTATAAGAAAACCAAAGTCTCGTTAAGCATCTAAACATGACCGAGGGAAGAGACTTGAAATTTCCAAAGGGCCACAAATTTCCACAAGGAACGTAGGTGCATCATAATGGGGTGTGGACCAAAACATAAACCAAACACAACACTCGAACCCAAAACAAGGACACGTGGCAAATAGCTTTGTCCATGGGTACGAGCAACGTTTCCCATGATTTAACATAAAAGAAATTGACCCGGGTTAAATTTAGAAACTAATCATGTTTTTAATATGATTAAATTTCTGAATTAAATTTAGTGTTAAATCTCACATAAAATTTTGTTAACCCTACCTCAATAAATAAGCTGGCTACGGTGATGAGTTGGAAAATAAAATGATATGATGGTGAAGGTTGGAAACAGGGTTTAACCAAGGAGACCCTGCCTGTAAGGCAAGAAGGCATTTTTTCTCAACTCCTCAGGTTGAGTTCTGTTCGCTTTATAGTGCAACTCATGCGGCGACGGTGGCACGCGCCTCTTCCCAACACCATTGGTAGGCTTGCCGCTCATTTTCTTCGAATTTCCTTTGCAAGAAGAAGACCCATTTCTCTTATTATTGTTATTATTATTATTATTATCACAAGACTTGTCCTTTGAGAGAGGGTCATGGAAATATTATCAAGAAAAACCGGTACCTTTAAGAAAAGTTTAAATCATGCAGATTAGCTCCTAGTATTTTACCAACCAAAGTTGAAAGTTAAATTTTTAACAATTTTCTTCTTGAATAAGAGTAAAGATAAACACACTCAAAACATTATTCAGCAGTATTAAACTAAAGCTAGAAGTCTGTGGCTAGCATGACTTACAAGCTCCATTATCTTAATGATGACTTCAAAGCCAAAACACAGGGAAAAGGGAGAATGGTGATTCAGTCAGTTCCTGCCTTTATTTCATGGGTATGAGCATTCCTTTGTTTGGTATGGAAAAAGTCATGAGCCTTAATTCCACAGAATCAGGAATGGCCTTTCATTGAAGAATGGAATGAATTAAATCAATGCTTATTTTGTTCTCTTGTATATTCATTCCATGTGGGATCAGGCTTGGTTGTTGATGTATATTTTCCTTGAATCATTGCATATTAATTCCAAGTTCAAACATGAAAACAAAATGGAATAAAATAGATTCCACTCCTGGGTGAACCAAACACTGAACTAGAATGGCCTTTACATTCCATTCCGATTCCTATTCACATTCTAATTCCAAAAAATTTCATTTCAAGTTCCAAAATTACTGTAAAGGCTAGCTTATAAGTAGAATTAGATAGCCTATCAGAAGTCTTAGGGTAACCATAAGATGGAAATTCAAATACCAGAATAGAAACTTATATTGTTCATGCATTCCTCATTTTCTGCTAAGTCAGAAGGAAACGAAACAAAGTGCACACCATTAGATTGCCAAACAAGTAATCTGCTAATACAAAGATCTCTATCAGTTTATGTCTTGGTATAACACTCCCTTCCCTACCAGGAGACCTGAAATCAGGTATTTCCTCAAAAGCATATACACAAACACAGAGACAAAACACAGCATCGACATGGACGCAAACATGGCACAACACAACCAAATGTAAAATGTTTAGTTACTTTGGAAGTGTCGGGTTGTGTCTAAAACATGTTCCAAGGGGGACAATCCCTTTATATAGAGTACATGCTTCACAGCGCATTATTAAGCAAATGAATCATGTTCAGTAACATATATATCCTCCATGTCCTCAGGTCCCCAAGATGTGGGATATAACAAAATAGGTTTAAATATAAAGAAAACCAACTTAAACAACTACAATTTTGCATTCTCAAAAGATTTCCAACTCTTGAGTAAAAAAGACAAATTTGACAGCTTACCATCTTCTATAACTATACCATCTTCTACATGATGAACCAGAAAATATAATATCCTCAAACTGAAGAAATTATGTTCACTTACAAGGTCAGGGTACTTATCCTTAAGCATACGTATTGCTCGAGGCACTAAACCATTCTCATTGTATGCTTCATCTCCTGTGGGACACTAAAGGGGAGAAGCTGTTATACTAGATTGCAGTTATTCTACAGAAAGTCTATGGTATGTAGGTGAGAGAATAGAACCTTCAAAGCATCTGTAGCGGCTTGACTTGCCAAAGATCAAGTCAATTTCCCCCTTCAATTACACAAGGAACATCGCACACATAAGGGCAAAGAGGGGATTTACCCTTCCTTTACTGTAGCAGCTTGACTTGCCACTATTGTGGCCGCCATGGTCGCTACTCCAAATGGTAGCTTGGCAAAGCAATAGAAGGATATTGATAACCTAGGCACTCAATAGCTATAAGCCTATAATAATAAATAAGAAAAGTTTCTTCTATTTATTGAAATGTAACAGGCAGATTCAGTATGGGAAGTAAAATACCCAAACAAAACCAGCCAACTTCACCAAGCATGGCATGATTAAAACAAGTTAGACATTTGGAACAATCAAATCTGTCGAAACTCCTTGACCAAATTGAAACGGCATCAAACTTCTAATAAGTAGCTTAGATAATACTCAAGATGAAGCTAATCCATAAAAGTACATAAGGATATTTTATCTTGTTTATCGCAGGAGTGACATGAAACCAAGCAGAAATAGTTCTGCATGGAGACGCATTGGAATAAAATTATGCAAAAGAAACTCTACAGAATCTCCAATTAAACATGCTTGCCTTACAGTATTAGACATCCCTCGCCCCTAATTCGCTACAACTTTTGGATGGTTTGAGCATATCAACATGTAATTTATTCTACTACATTCTCAAAATTCTGACTGCTTTGTCATTTTCTTTGCTAAAAATTAAGATCATAAATATAAAAACGATGCCTGAGATGATAATACTTTAGACAAAGGGGATATATGTGACTCATTTTAAGTTGTACATGACAGTATGAGACACAGAAGCAATAGCAGATAAAAACCTCTTCTACAAGCCCACGTCTCCAACCAAGCCTATAGCATCCAGGCATAGCCCCAATTGGGATATCCTCGTCACCTGCGAGTTCAAATTTCTCACAATCCAAAATCAAATTGGCATGTACTTATACTATACTACCAAGTACCTACAAACGAAATAATATAAGCAATAAACGCTAGACTACAAATAAAGCATCATGCACAAAGACCAACCTTCATGTATGAAAAGTGGATACACAAAATTCGCAGCTGATAAACTTGTTTCCTGAAAAGCTTATCGAAGCGCTGGTGACTTCCTGTTACGACGAGGACGCCTTTGAAGCGGCTGATAAAAACACAAAACAATCAGATCATTTTGCTAAGCAAGGTGTAGCTACTAATCATCAATTACAATGCACGCTTGTTTTGCAATTAAGCCAAGAGCAAACTCACAAGTGAAGGTACCACCGGGGTTCCAATGGGCGCCGCCGCTTTTGGCGGCACGGGAGGAGCCGCCGGCACGTTTCCGGCGACAAAGGAAGCTTCGCAATCGGCGTCGGTGAGATGGCCGGCACCGTTGCAGGCTCTTACAGCGAAGATGCGTGGAGGACGAGACTTTGTTGCAGTAGCGGACCAACCCAACTTCAAATTCGTTGGTGTTGCTCTCAGATCAACATAGCTCTGGCAATTCACTGTAAAAGGTGCGTTAGGGATTGTTAAAGCCATGAATTGCTCTAGAATCCCCATAATGCACAATTAAGATCAGTTTGAGCACAAATTGTAATTTGAATCGATTAGATGAAGCAGTGGAAAGAGTAGAAGTTTTACCGAGAAAATGCAGATCCGAATCGGAGAATCTTGGAAATGATAGGAAGAAGGGAGCGAAAAGGGAAAGGGATCTTATCGGATGAGAGGAGAATAAAGAAAACCAATGAGAGGAGAGTTGCAGGAAGATGATAAGTGGGGACGAACACACACGATTCAGGAACTTCGCTCAATTTCCATTTCTGTCCTCCTACTAAACTTTGTTTACCAAGTTGAGTAAAAAGGACCATTCTGCGACTCTTCCAACTATTATTTATCAAAATGTCACGCTTCTTAACTTATTTTCCAAATTGCCAAGCAGACAAGTTTGCTTGAAGTAGTAGCGAATTATGCATGATGATGTGTCTGACCCTTACATAGTTTGCTTGGGCCCCAGGCGACCTAGGTGACAAGTGGCAGCCACTGGAGTAGTTCGTTGGACACATAGCGAACTTAGTGTCACGTGGCAGTTCAGTTCGCTACCTTGGTAAGCGAACTACCTGCCGACAGTTACAGGAGCGAACTAAGTCTTATTTAAACACCCCTCTCTTCCTCTCCCAAAGTCATCATTCTCGTCCTTTTAAAAGGAAATTTCCATAATTAATAACATAACATTAAACTATAAAAATCTAACCTAAATCCTTTTAATAAATAATGCATATAAAATAATTTATTAAATAGATTATTAAACTATAAAACATTTAATTACTAACATTAACATGCAATTACTAAACTATTAATATTAGACGAATTCAAATAATAAAATAAATAATATGTCATCTAACCTAATGTGTCATACATTAATCCTAAAAATTATCTTACCCTAAATCCTATAAATAAATAATGCATATAAAACAATTTATTGCATACATTAATTAAACTATATGTTATTTAACTACTACTAACATTAAAATGTAATTACTAAACTACTAATATTAAACTAATTAAAATAATAAAACAATTAATATGTCATCTAACCTAATGTTTTATGTTACATATAACATAATTAACAACAACTAAATAACAATAAAAAAAATGAATAAAAATTAATTAAATTATACATCACTAACCTCAAATGAAGACAAAGAATGCAAATGAGATAGAAAGAAAATTAAAAGAGAAAGAGAGTGAAAGAAGAAAAATAAAAGAGAGAAAGAGAGAGAGAAGGGGGGAGGGGCGTATGGTGAGGGGGAATGGGGTGGGTTTATATAGGGTTGGAAAGTAGTCGTTGCATCAAGTTCGCTTCCCCCAAGCGAACTCGGTGCATGTCAGCCACGTGGCATGCTAGTCGTTGCACACAGGTTGCCCACGTTGGCAGCGACCTCTGCTGCATGCAAGCCACGTGGCAAAACAGGTGAGGCATTAATTGCAACAGAGGTCGCCTGTGTCAGACGCGAACTCTGACACCACCAAGAAGCTGACACATCAGCATACGAAATTCGCTACTGCTCTGGGCAAACTTGCCCTCGTGGCAGTTTGGTAAAATTATTTCTTGGCGTGGCATTTAAGTAAATTAGTTTTGGAACAGTGGCACAATGGTCACTGTTCCCCAAGTTGACGGAGTGCCGCTCCCCTTGTGATGAGTATAATTATGTCAAAAATAAATTCTTTTTAAAAGTAAATTTTTGTCGGGTAATTATTCAGGTAAATTGACAACTTGACAAGAGTCATTTATTGGGTATATTATATCATTGCTTTAGATTTTAACGGAATTATTTTTAAAAGAAATTGATTTGTATTTGAAGATAGTACTTTAAATAGGATAAAGGTAGGATATGATATGGGGTTGATAAAGGTAGAATATGATATAGGGCTGATAAGCCTATATCATGTCCTGTGTTTGATGAGCACCTGATTAGCAATCTGATAAGATTATGTAGAAAGAGAAAGAAGAAAGAAAAAACAAAATATAATGCAATAAATACAAATATATTGGGTAGCGTGATAATATATTGGGTATCCAATATAGGTATTCTATCATGTTGAATCATAACCCAGCTTCCCCCATAGGATAAGAAATCATGTATTGAATAGGATAAAATGAGACAATAGGATAAACTAATCATATCCTATTGACCAACCAAACAAGAGATAAAAGTAAGATATGATAAGTTATCATATTCTATCTTCTTTATCAAGTGCTCCAAACAGGCCCTAAAGGTTAAGGGTGGTTATATTTATCAAATTTTTTTATCATTTCTTATTATTAATTTTATTATCGTCAACAGTTATAAAATAACATAATGAGAGTCATTGATTTAATTTTGATCAAACTATAATAAAATTGGTGATAAAAAGTGAGAAAAAAAAATAGTGTTAAGTATGACATATTCCTAACTCTTAAAAGAATTAATTTCATTTAAATTGTATAATAGAACCACTTCTGAGATATAATTATGAGTTTTTTTTAAATTATGTAAGTATTATAATTAGAACCAAGTAGATTAGAGCCAACTCGTCTCAAAGAGATAATTAGGGTTGGGTAACTCAAAAAAAAAAGAACCAACTAGATTAATACGCATTTGATGCACAATAAAACATAAAATATAATTAATATATAATAAATAATAAAAATTAATGCCTAAAAAAACTATTTAGAAATATTATTAGTTCCTTAAATCATTTGACAATATTTTATGAAAGTTGATTTTCTTTTTAATATTATGCATCAGTTCATCGATTACTCAATTAATCCGATTTGAGTTGGGTAGAATCACATAGACGCAAAGCTCTTCCAATTAAGTTTTAACACATTTACGTTCTTCTCATATACTTGAATTCGAGACTACTGATTAAGCTAGAACAATCTATTGCCAATTGATCTACGTGTTTGATGACTTATAAAAAATTTGATGGAGAAATAAATAAGAAGAAAAATCAGATTAATCTTGTTACATGACAAAATTATATGAAAAATTCAAAAGAAACTTATCTACAAAATTATATGAAAAAATTATTAGATTCTTATCTATTTAATGTTTATAAAAAAAGAGAAATAAATACAAAAATATAAGATAAAAAAATGATGTAAAATATAAAAATAACATGTATTAATAATAGAGGAAAGGAGTGAAACAGTTTATTATGTCATATAAGTAAGATTTTTGACAGGCTTGAGTTTGGTCTAGTGTAAAAGTCAACATTAAAGGAACTGCCACCACTCAAAACATTTGCTCTTGCATTGGAAAATATCTTCGGTATCACAAATGCATTGAGTTTTTAATATATCTTTCATTTATAATATAATAGAAAAAATATTTATCCTTTTAAATGACATAATTTATATTTTTTTACTTTCACAAAGAGGTGAGACCACACTTTTATTTTTTTTGTCAACTCTCTCTCCTTCTTTATCTATCTCTTTCTCTCTCTTAAAATGACACAATTTTACTTCTTTTAAAGTGACACACACTTTATCCTAATATAATATGTGTCTTATTTTTTTATCAAATTATTTTTTATTTAATTTTAAAATAAATTATTTATTAATAATTTAATAAAAATAAGAGTAAACACCCTTTTTGGTCCCTGGCAATATCTACGAAATCTTTTTTAGTCCTTGGCAATAAAAAAGGACCAAATTGGTCCCTAAAATTATGAAAAAAGGGCCACGTTAGTCCTTATGTCAACTCCTCCGTCACTAACGTGGCCCTTTTTACATACTGTTAGGGACCAATTTGGTCATTTTTTATTACCAGGGACTAAAAAGGATTTCGTAGATATTGTCAAGGACAAAAAAGGTATTTACTCTAAAAATAAAATATACATCACATTATGAATAGAATATGCACTGAAAATTCAATATATATATGTACCCGAAATAATTTTCCTTACACTGAGGACTCCATATACGTTACAATAAAGCTTTGGGAAGCTGAAGTTTGTGAAACGTACATGTTATCTAGAAAGGACACATTGGGGATGGGGATGGATGGTGAACGAGACTACTCCTCTTTCAAGCAGCAGAACATTGAATTCTGAGAGAGGCATGCAGTTGCAGCCAAAGGGTACCTCCCTCCCAAGTATATTATGTAGGACCGTTAATTAACCGATCCAAATTGTAGTGATCGAACCGAAAAATTGATAATCGAACAAACCGAAAATCGAAAAATTGAAAATCGAAAAAAAATTACAATTTTTAATTGGATTGGATCGGTTTTCGGATTGCTTAATGAAAACCGATCCAATCCAAACCAATCCAATATATTAATTCCCCTCTACTTACTTTGGTTTTTCTCCAATCATAATTCAAAAATTTCTAAGCCCAAGTCCCATTAACCCATCAACTGAACCTAAGAAAAAACTTAGTCATATCTCATCAACAAAATTTCATCTGCGTAGAACTTCATATCTCATTGTCCCCAAAAAAAAAAACTATATTATCGTTTACTGATACTTTTGTATTTCAATTTTTTTTTACATAAAAGATGTTATCTGCATGAAACAAATTTTAGGATTTTCAAAAAATCAAAAACCGATCCAATCCAAACCGAAAAAAATTGGATCGAATCGGATCAGATTTGAAAAAAAGTTCAAACTGAATGGATGATTATATGGTCAAACTGAAGGGATTGGATCTGATAATTTTTACTTCCAGAACCGATCCAATCCAGACCGCGAACACCTCTAATTATATGTAATTGTTGTCGTTATTAATGGCGGTGGTTGAAAGTTGAAGCTAAACGTGAAGATCAGAATAAGCTTGCTTTTCTTGTAAACGGGAAGCGATCTTCGTTCTCAGTTCTACTTACCACAGTACCAGTAATGAAATTAATTTGAAAAATTTGAAAATAAAACGAAAAATATATCTTATAAATATAGTTGATAACTAATTTATAATATGTAATATTAATTATGTTGAGTCATAATAATAAAATGACTCCTTCCGATATCTCCACGAGCTTCGACTCTTTGAGCCGGCTATGAGACTAATCCGGAGTACGGGGGAACAGTGATGGCTAAAGGTTCAGCCAACTCGTCTCAAAGAGATAATTAGGATTGAGTAACTCCAAAAAAAAAAAAATAATAATAAAATGAATGTCGATGTAATAATTTGAAAAATGTAACTCACATAAATATACTTACTAATTAGGATCAAATGTGATATTATTATAAAATTTAGTTTTGGAAAACAAAAATAGACATAAAAGTGTGTTTCATATGTAATAACTTTTTATTTCAATTTTATTCACTTAAAAACAAATTTTACTTCTCACATGGTCAATTATTTCCACTAGAATCTCACTTTTATTTTAATAGGAACGTAGTCAAACTGACAACTTGCTATTAAAATTTGAAACGTCATATTTCAGACCGGAAAGGTAAATGGGAAAGATCAATTCTTATCTTACTATATGAGTATATGTCATCTTATAATATTATCTTCGTCTTTATTTATACTGAATTTTTAAGTTAAAAATCATAGATATCTTTTCGATAAATTTATCTTGAAAAATAGTTTTACATAAAGCCATTTACAAAAATAAATTTCTAATTTAAAATAAAATTAAAAACCAATCGTTTTGATATTAATTTTTTAAAGTTGATTCATTTAGAGTCAATTTCATTAAAATATTAAATTTGACGTATGTCAAATTGGATAGAGTACATCCCAATCCCATCTCTTCCTTATTGCCACGTCTAATTCAAAAGCACAACTCAAAAGTCGTGTAATTTTCTTCCCCTTTGTCATAAATTTGTTTTGGGCCTCTAAATGGGCCCTGAAACTGAAGAGGCACATCTCAACTCAGCTCCGGAACGGAAGGATGAAAGTTTTTTTTTTTTTTTTGAGTAATCCATTTGAACATGGTTTATGCCTGCTCTTGTAATTCGGAACTTGATCCCAATGGTTTAAGAGCATATCCACTCCAAAGCAGCGAGACAAAATACATTTTGTATCTAGTAACAAATAGAGCAAATGTACAAAACCCTAGACAAAGAAATATTAATAACTAACGGGTGTTTGGTAGGTGGTTTGTTGTGAGATTGCTGGGTAAATGAAAGTGGGTATTTAGTAACACCATGTTTGGTAGAAGTTTTGAAAAAAAAAAAAAGGCAACCGAGATTTCCCATACAAGGCAGATATGTGTGTAAAGTGATGCTGAAATCACTGTTTAAAAATACTTCTTTGGAAGTGGTATTTGCAAATGGCAAGGCAAGTGAAAAAATGCAATATCGAACTCAGGCGGAAATGCCCCTTATCATAAGCATTGTGTGCGTTGAATGAATATTACAAAATTAACAAAGGGTTACTTTCATAATTTTATATTATTTTCCTATCAATATTTTATTAGAAACCAAACATAGGTTTTAAAAACTTTAATTAATTTGTCTGGTAATATTTCGTCATACCAAACAAATTTTTAGCAACTTTATCAGCAAACTTACTTTCCTACATTTTCTCGGTCAAAAAAATTTCACTTAGACCAAACACCCCCTAATATTACAAAGAAATAGAATAATGCTAGCTACATGCACTTATGCAGAATCACTTTATATTGATGCAAAATTTTAATACTTGATTGATTCTACTTTCATTTATATATATACTCTAACCCACACTAATTAGATCTAGTCCCTTTCCCATTTTAGGTTTATGAGTTAGACCTATACTGTTATTCATATTAACTACTGTTATAGATATTTAAATACAAATAAAATGATCACTTAATTAAATGGACTTTATATTACTCCATATATGAATCATGATTTAGGCTATTTTTTATTAAAATAAAAAACACTAAAATTGATTATAACCCCGATAGTTATAAAAGTTTTAATATAACAAAGTCGTAATACTTTGTCACACACTCACACCCAATTAAAGAGAATCCAACAATAATATACAAGTTGTTATTACTCCAAGAAATACATGTAAAAGGTTTTTTTATTTTTTTTTTGGTAAATCATGTAAAGGGTTTTTAATGAACCTTAGACTGGTCATGACAATCTTTTTGTTCTCCTACTTTTATTTAAGGGAAATATTTTTTTTTTATTTTGTGTCCCAAAAGGAAAAGGCTAAAAATAATTTTTTTTTTCATTTTTTCTTTTTAAGCTACCATTTCATTATCCGGAACATAAAAATAAATTGATTTTATCAAACAGAATTCTAAATAATTTCCATTCCTCAAATTTAAAATAAAAATTAAAATATTATCATACGCCCCCATAATCACCCAAAAATTTGCACACACCCTTAGTCATCCAATAAATTGCACAAAATTAACATGAGTGGTGAAATTCAAATCTAAAAAGATTCAATCAAGTTATCTTTATAAGTCCAATTTAAAAATCTCTCCACTTCATTTGTCTCCCTTTCTAAAATTCTCACAAACAAGATTAATTGATCCATTCTCACTCTATCCTCCAATCTCATGCACATATCTTCCTCGATATTTTTCTTCGTAGATTTTTATCAAAATAAAAAACTATTCACTTTGTTGGTATTGTTTATATTTATCCATATTCCTTAAATACAAGATGTAGTTACTTTTTTCAAACCTTGACAGTTACCATATATGAGAGCATTGTTTATTGTAGGAGCATTACTTCAAATGGATTTATTAAGTCAGACAGAGAAAAAATTATGTAACTTTTTCATTTCAAGAAAAAGTAATTTAATACGTCAAAATAAAATATTTTATTATATTTACACTACTTAACTGCATGTTAGCAACATATATATTATCTATATAAACTTTTATATTTGAATTTATTAAAATATTACCCCAAATAAATATAATCCAATTAGGTTAGTTTATCATAATTAAAACAACGTAAAGCCCACTGCATATATATGCAGCCAAAACGTTTCCAAGTGATTGTAGATGATTAAGGCGTGTTCAAATTCTCCACAATCAGTTGTGAATACGTCAAAGCTTCATCCATACTCATAAGTATAGGTGATATTGTCTTCCCAATTAGTCAAGGATTTGATTCAAAAGTGGGGTCAATCAACTCGTGCATTTTCACGCTTGAAATCTTTGATGTTTATGACAATCATGGAGATTTAAACATATGTGATATACTGCTCTGATGATAGGCCAAGGCAATCACGGATTCGAATAAGATACCAATTGAAAATAAAGGAAGTTTCTTTAAACCTTTGTTATTGTTCCTTCTATTACATGGTTTGAACTTTGAAAAGTTCATATATATGGTCCCACTAATTAAAGACAATATATTCATCTCATAAAAAAAGGAGATAAGTTATCCAAGAAAAAAAAAAGAGATAATATATAGAGAGGTCTTGAGAAGGAACCGGCCAAGTCAAAAGAAAAAAAGTTATGCATGTACGAAGAATTTAAAATTACGCTTAATAAAGTGCAGAACTTATATTTTCTTTTATTTTGTTTGGTCGTCATCATATCATCACTTAGATGGATTTTTGGTTTGTTATATCGTCTTGAGGCCTGCCGAATTCTTCTTTCCTCTTTTAAAATAGTGTTTGGCATGTGAATAGAACGAAACGGAAGGTTCAGTTTCTCTTAGTTTTATCTCTAGGTTTTTTTTTTTTTGATAAACTTATCTCTAGGTTTTAATAGAATTAAAATGTACTATTTTTTAATTCTATGTCATTTTTTTCTATTTTTAAAATACATACCCTAAATATAAAATCAAACCATGTATTATGCCTTTCAGCATATCTATACCTAAGTATCAACTTATTACGATCACTATTTTAAAAAGTGATAGGTTATATTTACAATTTTTTTATTTAAAAACTTACTTATGTACTAAGAGTAATACATGGGTTGGTTTAAATATTATCCTTAGTACATAGTTAAGTTTGTAAGATTTTCTAAACAAAAAATTTATAAATATAACCTTCCTATTTTAAAAAAAAGTTAATACTTCCATAATCACGAATTTGTCTGTACGTAAGACTTTTGAAATTTTGTCATTAAAAACCTTATTTTTTTTGTTGGATATGAGGTTTTTTCTCTCTCAATGTTGCATGTGTCATATATTGATTGACAATGCACCCCGTAATTTGGAATCTTGTGATGTTAGGCTAAGATAAAAATAAAAAAATAAAAAAATAAAAATTTACCAACAAAATCCAGCACAGTTGGTAGATAGCTAGGTTCCTTAAGCATTCTGACAGGGGTTCAATCCCTGGCCGTACGTATGAAAAAGACTTTGTTGGGAGAGGTTTATCCACTTAATGTGATCTCCCACCTCAAAAGGATTAGTCTTTGACTGTCGGCTAGAGGATACTTTAAGAAAAAAAAAAATTGGTCAAAAAAAGAAGTTACGAATTAATTAGCATATTTTATATTTTTCAAAAAATCGATTCTCTTAATATTTATCAACAGTCTCTGATCTATGCATTGAAGTTTCAAATCTTTAGCTTATTTCAAAAAATAGATAGCAATCATCCTAGCTTATCTGGTGTTGTGTATTTCCAAAAAAAAAAAGCTTATCTGGTGTTGGCGCATCTAACGGCAGATTGCTTGTCAAATTCTGTTACTAGTGGTTGAGATCTCATCTCTAAATCCATCTCTATTAGAAATAATTTTTTCCGTCTCTAACCCATACTTTTTTAGTAGTCACTAGTTGATTGGATTAACCACCCTTCAAATATTTCTCACCACATAAAACACGTAATGTTACTTTTTTTAACACAAACATCCAATCTAGATTATCTAGCAAAAAATTCATATTTTTGCAATTTTATAAACAATAACATTTGAATACAAAATTCAGTCCCTAAATCCATCCCAATTATGGACGGATTATTTTTTGTGTTTTTCGTCCTTATTAGGGACAAATTTTTTTCGTCTCTATTAGAGATAAAATCTATCTATCCCTAATAGGGACATATTATTTTCCGTCCTTATTAGAGACAAATTTAGGAACAAATTTTAGAAGGAAAAAGTGTGTATCATTTTAAAGGATATAAAGTTGTGTCATTTTAAGTAAGAGAAAGAGATAGATAAAGAAGGAGAGAGAGTGAAAAAAAAATATAAAGGTGTGAGTTCCACTCTTTGTATGAGTTAAATGATATAAGTTATGTCATTTAAAAGGATAAACATTTTTTCCATTTTAGAAAAGATATCATAATTTTATCCTAAGTTGGGACGGACAATATTCCGTCCCTATTAGGGACAAATTTCAGAAATTGAAAAATATTTCATTCCTAAGTCCGTTCCAAATAGGGACGGAATATTTTTTTATCTCAAAATCCGTCCCTATTAGAGACAAAACTTATTTCATCGTTAATTCCATCCCAAATAGGGACAAATTATTTTTTCTGTCTCTAAATCCGTCCTAATTAAATACGTAGTATTTTCCGTCTCTAAAATTTGTCCCTAATTCGTAGTTTTTTAGTCGTGCTTATCTCAACATTCATATTTAAATATATTAAAAACAATAAAGAACTAAGTCTAGCATAAAAAAAGCTTGTATACAATTTAATAGAGCCGACAAAATGGGCTCGGCTCGGCGGGCCAACCCGCCAAACGAGGTAGGCGGGTTGAGTTTTTCAACTCATCTCAAAAGCGGGGTGGAGCGGGGCAGACTCATTTTTTGACAGGTTAATGGCGGTATAGGCTGGCCGAGGCGGGTCAGTGTAAAATAGGCACGGCCTGGCGGGCCAATCCGCCCAACCCGCCAAACAAGGCAGGGCGAGTTGACTCATTTTTTGGCAGGTTGATGACGGGGTGGGCCGTCCACTTTGCCACCTCTATGTGTGGAGGAGTTTACTCGTACATTTCAATAACCACAACAAAATTGGTCAAAATTATTCATATTACCTTATTTTTATAATCTCACAACCCAATCTTTTCATATTTGTTTTGTAATTTTCTTAGGGTTTTATTTTATTATGTTGCATGAGACAAGTTGTCTCATGCAACACACAAAAAATGAGCGGGACCCGCTTTTTTATTTTCTCTTTCTTCTTTTTTAGTGGGTCCCACCCACTTTTTGTGTGTTGCATGAGACAACTTGTCTCATGCAACATAAGAAAAATAAAACTCATTTTCTTATGTTGATTTTTTTTTTTTTTTGGTAATTTGAAATACTGTAATAAAAGTACAAAATATTTTTTTACCAAATAACTAAATAAGCAGTTTAGAATAACCTAAAGCTAGCGTAATTTTATTAGACATTATGATCTAAACATTACTTTTACACCACATTTGATAAAGTAACCAGCTATATAGGTCGGTTTATGTAAAAATGCTTAAATTTTTTCTGGTACTGACAATTATAAAAAATATTTTATAGGGTCGTTGGTGTCATAAATTCATCAATACATTGAACCCAAACACTTTGCCAAGTTAAGTCTGTCAGACTTTCAGTGACTTAAAAACTAAAAATCATGCCTTTATATATGGATTGGGATTTCAGCTTTATTTTGTACTACATACAAATAATCAAAAATTGGGACTACGCGTGCTGAATTGCCAACTTTATCTTCCACGTTCTTTTGTGTTTCTGATTCACAGTTGCGTATATCATTTTTAGTGCAATGTTTGTATGATAATGGTGCAGCACAAGAGGTGAGATGCATAAATATGTTTCATTCAGGATTCAGAAGTTATACCTTTCATGTCAAGCATTTTTTGGCTTTCAGTTCTGCTTAATTTGTTGGCATGAATTGAATATCAGTTGTGAAACCTTTGGATGCACTCTTATGCAATTTTAGTAAAAGAATCATATGGCAAAATAGATAGCATACACAGTCACATGATTTTACAACGTCTAGCCAAATCAGAAAGTATATAATTAAAAGATCGGTGTAAATGTGTTAGGCCAAGTCAGACTTTGACTTAAATATGTCAGATATGTATAAAATATTTTAATATTGGCCTAGTCTTTTAGCCTTTTTAGGTCCAAATCATAAGTTTGAAATGACCTATATTTAAAAAATAGAAGGTTTGCCCTAGACCTATTAGCCTGTTTAAGCTTATTCGGCAGTTAACAATTAAAAAAATAATTCAAATAGTATTATTTTATTATTCAAAATTATTAAAATAATATATATATTTTTTTAAAAATATGATATAGGTCAATCTGCAGATTTATAGGTCGGGCTTTGTAAAAGAAAATCTATGACCTGTTTTCTAAAAAAGTTCTTTAAAAAGCTTGAACCTATTCTATTTTACTAAATATAATAGGCTAAGACTGACTTGATGTAGGTCGGATCATAGACTCCTAATAAATTATTAATTGACCTATTTACACCCTTATCCCACTATTCAAGTTCAAAGGATTTTATGTGAGGATGTGGGGTTAGAGAGATATAAAAAATTATTAATGAGTCAGTTTGAGCTATTAGGTGAGATTGTTGTTTAACAAATATAATATATCATCTCTTATAACCAACCTCCATACCTTTTCAATTTAAAAAATATAAATTATTTAGAAGTTAGAATGATAACATTTTTTTGAATAGAAATTTAAAACTAACTTCTAGATGGACATTGTGAATATTATCTTCTGCTTCTTTCTTCTGTTTCTGTATCTCTCTCTTTTCTTTTTTCTTTTTTTGATAAATGTATCTCTCTTTACATATATACATTGATGTTGTCCGCATGAAAATTCTACTTTAATTTAGAGACAAAGATAAGGACCAGCATGCCTTTGTCTTCTGAGGCTGCCCTTTTTTCCTAACTCGGTAAACTCCAACATAACACATCAATGCGAAGGGTACTATACCTCATGCATTGAGGTTTTTCTCTTGGTTTACTTTTCATCTTTTTCCTTTTATCTGTCAAGTATTTATAATTTATAAAGCGGTACCTTTGCTGTTAAAACAATGTTTCTTTCCTGGCTATAAGACCTTCAATTCTGGTGGGCTTTGTCAAAGTTTCAAACATGAGATCTTAAATGGCCATGCGTAACTTCATAAAGCAAATCAATTTGTCCAAAGATGATGGGGGTAATTTACTGATTTGAAATAAAGTGGGAATAACTAGTTTTTTTCGTTCGTTTTCTTTTTCTTTTCAAAGTTGTATTGTTTGTTCTAGAGAAATATAAAAGAAGCAATCTCACCTTGTGATGTTTATGCTGCAAAAAATTAATTAAGCTTCATAAGTTGCCCGAAGAAGAAAAAAATAAAAGAATAGAGAAAAAAAATAAAAAATAAAACTAACACTCTCGGATGTCATTTATTTCTAATTCCCAAAACAAGTTGGGCCATCCCTTTTGAAATTCGCTTACCATAAAACAGCAAAAGGGAGATGGCCAAAATTCAGGTGGACCCGAAAACAGTGGCAGATTTAGATATTTTTGTGAAGGAATTTTTTTTTAATATTTTAAAATTTAAATTTATAAAAAATTATGAAGGGGATTAAGTTATATATAATTTAAGGGTAATACTTTCCTTATGTTGCATAAGAAAAGTATTATCTCATTCTCAAACAATAGTTAGGAGAGAAAAAAAAGTTGAAGGTGAGAGAAAAAAATCTTGTAAGACCCATTTGAAAAATGTGATTATAGGAGATAATAATTTTTTATGTAACATAAGAAAAGTAATTCTTATAATTTAATTATTTACTTTTCACATAAAATGTATACCAAAGTTAAAATTGGGAGAAAGGAAGCGGTGCTCATCCTAACTTCCTCTTGATCCGCTCCCTGCCGGAAAGCAAAATCTAATGAAATCTCATATGATTCGAGTATGACCAAAGTGAGTACTTAGCAACCGGTCAATATCATCCTTATTTTCTTTTAATGATGGTCAAAATAAACAAATGGTCTTAAATCAAGTGACTAGTTAATGGATTTTTTTTATCTCAAATTAGTGCTATTTTCTCTAATTGAAGTATTATTGTTTTTACGTTCTTTCATAAAAGTTTAAATGAGATTTTATCTGTATTAATAGATTTATTATTATTATTATTTTTGAGATGTTGAGGAGTGAACTAATGGAAATTGTCACATCATTTCACCAAAAAAAAAAAGAAATTGTCACATCAGATAAATTAAATTGAGAATTCATATATTAAACGTAAGTTAACTGTGAGGAATTTAATTTGCAAGAAGTTATAAATTTGAACTTTCATACTATCTTTAATTAAAAGAAAACAAAAAAAAAAGTTAATATTCTAAAGCCTTACTTCAAGGATAAATGATTAGAGGTGGTTGAGTGGAGAAATCTCTTAGATTTATAAAAATTTAATTAAAGTGTTAAAAAAGACCAATTATATGGGGAAAATACACTTAGAGCCAGTTTAAGCTATTATTCTTTCTTTCTACTTATCTAAATCAACGGCTTGAAAGTGAAGAAAATGAGAAAAATTGGTAATTATTTATTTAAAATTAATTTAAAGGTATCAAACGGATAATACAAGTGATAAAATGGTAAGAATATCTTCTCGCAATAATATACCCATATTCTTATATATTTATTTGAATAATTTAAATTTAACTCCATGACAATTTATTATTACTTAAGTCTATCTGAAAGCGGAAGAGGGTTAGGATGGGTAATTGCTTATTTGATATATTATTGAGGGAGAGTGCACAATTGATTCATCGATTGCCCCCTTAAAGTCTTTTTCATATTACACAAAACATAAGCTAAAAAAAATGGAAGCCAATGTGTTACGGAATATTTTTATATCCTAATCACTTATCCAAGGATTCCTTAAAGGATAATTATTCAATTATCCTAACAATATAAAATAATAAGGCTGCTAAGGATAGAGTCCCAACAGAAAGGAAGTTGAATCCTACTACAACTGGGAGATCTACACAAGCTCAAGAGGTAACCCTTATAAATAAGAGATCAAAGATCCCATGTACACACTTTTGACCTATTTACTATTGCTGCCAACACTGTGCACACATCCACGTCTTGGTTATAAGCCTATTACTTGTGCGCAGTGATTGGAGTATTGGCTATAAGTCAATCTGGATACATATCTCTAGGGTATCTCTGAGCGCATACCATACGGTATCCCAAACATTGGTGACGTCTGTGAGGATCGACAAATTTCGACTCCCATCCATGGTGAACACGCGCAGCATAGCACGAAGTCACAGATTGCAGGCTACCTCGCGGGCCCTGAAATTACTAAAACCATATATATATGAGGAGACAAACCCTATCCAAAAAGGGCTTTTGATCCTCCGAGAGACTTTAAAATGGATCTCTAGATCCAAGCAGATGACGATTTGACAAAGATTCTTGTCGTCGCAATTCTTGATGGAGCAAGTAAAGACCTGGAGGTCATTAAATCATAAGGAAAAAGTTTCAATCCAAAAGAGGGATTAAAATTTAAAAGCTCGGCCTTGAGCTCAAACTCATCCCTAAGGGCTTCAATATTAAAAGTTCGACATCATCTTTGAGCTTCATCTCAACCCAACTAAGGGCTTCAAATTTATCAGCTCGGCCTCGGCCTTGAGCTCATCCCAACGAAGGAGATCAAGTTTAAAAGCTTGGCATCAGCCTTGAGCTTCAACTCAACCCAGTTAAGGGCCTCAGATTTATTAGCTCGGCCTCGGCCTTGAGCTCAGCCCAACGAAGGGCTTCAAGTTTAAAAGCTCGACATCAGCCTTGAGCTTCAACTCAGCCCAGCTAAGGGCTTCAAATTTATTAGCTCGGCCTCGGCCTTGAGCTCAGCCCAGCGAAGGGCTTCAAGTTTAAAAGCTCGGCATCAGCCTTGAGCTTCATCTCATCCCAACTAAGGTCTTCAAATTTATTAGCTCAGCCTAACGAAGGCTTCAAGTTTAAAAGCTCGGCATCATCCTTAAGCTTCAATTCAGCCCAGTTAAGGGCTTCAAATTTATTAGCTCGGCCTCGGCCTCGAGCTCAGCCCAACGAAGGGCTTCAAGTTTAAAAACTCAGCATCAGCCTTGAGCTTCAACTCAGCTCAGTTAAGGGCTTCAAGTTTAAAAGCTCGGCATCAGCCTTCAGCTTCAACTCAGCCTAGCTAAGGGCTTCAAATTTATTAGCTCGGCCTCGGCCTTGAGCTCAGCCCAGCGAAGGGCTTGAAGTTTAAAAGCTCGGCATCATCCTTGAGCTTCATCTCAGCCCAATTAAGGGATTCAAATTTATTAGCTCAGCCTTGACCTTGAGCTCAGCCCAACGAAGGGATTCAAGTTTAAAAGTTTGGAATCAGCTTTGAGCTTCAACTCAGCCCAGTGTAGGGCTTCAAGTTTAATAGTTCGGCATCGGCCTTGAGCTCCAACTCAGCCCAGTGTAGGGCTTCAAGATTAATAGCTCGGCCTCGGCTTTGAGCTTTAACTCAGCCTAGTGAAGGGCTTCATGATTATTAGCTCAGCCTCGGCCTTGAGCTCAGCCCAACGAAGGGCTTCAAGTTTAAAAGCTCGGCATCAGCCTTGAGCTTCAACTTAGCCCAACTAAAGGTTTCAAATTTATTAGCTCAACCTCAGCCTTGAGCTCAGCCCAACAAAAGGCTTTAAGTTTAATAGCTCAACCTTGGCCTTGAGCTCCTACTCAGCCCAGTGAAGGGCTTCAAGATTAAAGCTCGGTCTCAGCCTTGAGCTTCAACTCTGCCAGTGAAGGGCTTCATAATTATCAACTCAGCCCAATGTAGGGCTTCAAGTTTAAAAGCTCGGCCTCAACCTTGAGCTTCAACTCAGCCCAGTGAAGGGCTTCAAGATTAAAACTCGGCCTCATCCTTGAGCTTCAACTCAGCCTAGTGAAGGGTTTCATGATTATCAACTCAGCCTAGTGAAGGGTTTAAAGTTTAAAAGCTCAGCCTTGAGCTTCATCTCAGCCCAGCTAAGTGCTTAAAATTTAAAAGCTCGACCTTGGCCTTGAGCATCATCCCAGCCCAATGAAAGGCTTAAAATTTAAAAGCTCAGCCTTAGCCTAGAGCATCAACTCATCCCAAATAAGGGATTTAAGTTTAATAGCTCATCCTCGCCCTTGAGCTCCAACTCAGCCCAGCCAAGGCTTCAAGATTAAAGCTTAACCTCGGCTTTGAGCTCAAACACAGCCTTAGCCATAGCTTCAGACTCCAAGATCAAAATGAAGACAGAAAAGGTGAGATGCGATCCTAGCAAAAGGATCATACCCCGATCCGAAAAAGAAAGAAAGATGGAATTGGAGATATGTGATCCTAGCAAAAGAATTACACCTCAATCCGCGATAAAAATAAAGACGGACTTGGAGAGATGTAATCCTAGCAAAAAGATCACACTTCGATCTGAGATAAAAATGAAGATAAAATTGGAGAGATGTGATTCTAGCAAAAAGATCACACCCCAATCCGAGAAGACGAATTTGGAGAGATCGTGATCCTGAAAAAGGATCACACCCCAATTTGAGACAAAAGAAAAATCGAGGTGACATATGATGTCGGGCTCCTATTCAAGATTTTGGCAACAAAGCCAAATGACAAAGTTTGTGGCCCAACAGACCAGCCTCATTTTAAAAATCCACCGCAAATGAAGCGGGATTCAAAATAAAAGCCACGGTAAACGTATTAGGACTTAAAATTGAGGAGGCGAACTCAACCTTCAAGAATCCAAGACTATGGCAAAAGAAGCCAAGTTCGTCAAAAACAATAGAAGTCATGGTATTCGAAGGCGGACTAATCGTTGAAGAAGGCACGAAAGACCTTCCCAAAATTTAAAAATAGGCAGCAAGCCAAATCCAAAAGGGGGGAAGTCGCAGTAAGATAAGAAGTGCTCCCTAAAGTACAATACACCTTTGCAAAAGGTCAAATCCATGTGAATAGAGATCTCGGTATGCGAAACCAAGCCAAATCTGAAACCACAACACTTAAAGTCAGGGAGTGCAAAGTCGGGTTAATTATTAAAGAGGCACGGAACGTCGTCCTAAAACTTATTCAAACGCCGCCTATGTAAAAGACTGACAATAAGCCTAGTCAAAACTAAAGAGCCTCGACAAGAGAAGCCAAGCTCAAAGTCAAAAAGAGGCAAACACCGCCTCAACACTCAGAGACTTCAAGAGAAAAGAAGCCAATATAAAAAGCTAAACCAAGAAGAGGTAGTCGCACTAGACCCAAGGCATGATCATAGTACCTCGGTAGGGTCGACCTATCAATCAGACTTAGGCACCCCAACAATCCGAGCTTCCGAACTGCCGGGCTGGGGGGCAACTGTTATGGAATATTTCCATATCCTAACCACCTACTTAAGGATCTCTTAAAGGATAATTACCTAATTATCCTAACAATATAAAACAGTGAGGCTGCTAAGGATAGAGTCTCTATCCCAACAGAAAGAAAGTTGAATCCTACTACAACTAGGAGATCTACACAAGCCCAAGAGGTAACCTTTATAAATAAGAGGTTAAAGACCACAGGTACACACTTTTGACCTATTTATTATTGCTGTCAACACTGTGCACACACTCACGTCTTAGCTATAAGTCTATTGCTTGTGTGCAGTGATTGAAGTATTGACTATAAGTCAATCTGGATACCTATCTCTAGGATATCTCTGAATACATACCATACGATATAGCAATACGGTTCTCTATGACCGAACACAATGTATGACCATATAACATGGGATCTCTATGTCTGCCAGGGCAATTTTTTTAAAAAAATAACTGTATTTAGAGATGACAAAGTGTGCAATCAATTCCATTCCGTTTCTGAAAGTGGATTAAAAATCTTAGCTTATCTCGTACCGCCTCCAACTTGAATCCGCCTATATAATGAAAATGTGATTTTTTTTTATCAAATAAAGATGAAAAAAAAGCTAAAAAGGTCAATAATTAATATTTTATAAAAAGAATAAATAATAAAAAATTTGACTAATCTCACGTGGATCAACTTCAACCTGGTGTATCAAGTCGTCTATAATTATATTACAATATAAGTAGGGAAATGATTCGTTTATAAATTTTTTTTGAAATTTTTTACAAATTACACTAAGTTCTTTCGGGAAAACATAGTGTAATTAGTATTTTTCCAGAAGAACATAATGTAGTTTGTAAACAAAAAAATTTGTAAATATAACCTACCCCATATAAGTAAGCTTAATTAATTGTCGTAAGGTTGAGTAGATTAAAATACAATTTAACTTTAATTAATTTTCATAAAAAAAGAAATTGTTAAGAAATAGGAAATTTCTATTAACGATGCAGACGGCATAGACACTATAATTAATTTGCTTTTGCAATTACAGCTTTCCCTACGGAATTTGCATGGAAAGGGAAAATAACAGAAAAGTCAATTTCTAGATATGTTCAATGTATCTTTTTTTTTTTTTGGTGAGCATCTTTTCTTCTTTTGGTACCTGTGGTTGTGCATGGTACTTTAATTTTATTTTATTTTGGTGAAAACATGGTACTTTAATATAGATGCGTGAGAACTTTGACCGAAACACATTACATTTTATTTTTATTCTTTTTAATATCTGACAATTATATATGGTGTAGGATCAACTTACACCTTATAAAAATAATAAATTTTACATCAAATCTTAATTGTAGATTTTCATGTATTTAATGGTTATGATTTATGAAAATTAATAATTAATTAATAAGTGTGATGCAATAAATCATAATCGTTAGATTCACGAAAATCAGCGATCAAATTTTGGTATAAGACTTATTATTCTTAAAGAAAATTATACTCTTTTATTGCATGAGATTCATTTCTTATGTTATACTCACGTAAAAAAATGTGCCTTTTTTTTATTAAAAATTAGTGGGCTCTATTTTATTTGTCTCACCACATAAGATAACTTCTCTTCTAGAAATAAAGCCTTATTCATAATCCTGCTCCATTATATATTTATACATATAAATTCCTTGGAAAATTAACTTACTTGTTTGATCTTTCACCCTAGCTTTCCCGTACCTTGATTTTTATTCATTAAAAAAGTACATAAATATACTTATTATAAGTAAGAAAATATTTACCTTATAACTTTTTTTACTGACATAGTGTAATTGGACTTTAATTAAAATAGAAAGAGTGTTATCATACCTTAATTTTTTATTTTAAAAATACATATAAATGTATGTATTATTTATAAATAAAAGTGTATATTACTTCTGGCCTTTTTCCTCGAATTAATATTTCCACAGTGAATTCTGGAATTCGTGTTACCAATGCATGACTTATATTACAACATTTTTTTATACGAAAGTTGTGGTTCCCTCAACTAACATAAGTGTTTTTTTTAAATATTTTTAATAAATGTTTATATGTTAAGGACTTTTTTAATTATTTTTTATAGAAGAGGTGAGCTTAAGCGACCACTTATAAGTCATGTTTTGGATATTTTAGAGTGTGTAACGAAATAAATGAAACGTTATGTATAAAGATTTAATATCAATGGTTTTGGATATTTAATGATACAAAGAAAAAGAAGTTTTGTTTCTCTTATTTGAAAAATTTAGTGAAAGCGACGAAATAATAAGAATTTTAAGTCTCTAGTTTTAATTTACTCTTATCTCAAACACACTAAGCTATATAATTTGAAGATAAAAAAATGTAATTTCATAAGCATCTCTTAACCCCAATTCTGAGAAAATGGAAGGTTATAGAGTAGGGTAAAGTTTATCCAATTACATTTCCATTTATATAATATAAAAATTATTTGAGAAAGGTTATAGTTACTACTTTTTTTTTCTTACTACTTGTTACTATCAAATCTTAATCGTTGATTTCTGCAAATCTAACGCTTATAATTTATTGGATCACATTTATTAATTAATTATTAATTCTAATAAATTATAACCGTTAGATTGACGGAAATCAACGGTTAAGATTTGATATTAACAAGTAGTAACAAAAAAAAGTAATAACTATAACCTCTCCCAAATTATTTATATATCTTTATTAAAAAGTTTAATCTTTTAAAAGAATTAGTTCACGACACGGTATGAGCGTTTTTATGATGGAATAGCCTAACATTGGATAATTATCGCCCCTATTTTTTTAGTTAAAGAAAAAAAAGTTAAATTTCTATACAAGGTAGGTAGATTTATATATTATTTACATCTCAAACCCAAATTTTTTTTGTGAGAATATATTAAAGATATAAAATAAACCAATTACAAAAACTTTCATTATTATTAAAGAAATATAATATGAAAACGATTTATATACATTCATAATTTTAATTTTTGTATGAGTTGGTTTATGATGCCCTTCGTTCCTATTTTTAAAACCTGAAACCAGTATTATTAAATTCGAATCAGTGATGAAATGGGTTACTGGTTCATTAAGTAAATTATTGATTCAACCGATTAAATTGAAATTATATTTTAATATGAAATAAAAAAAATAATTATTGAAAAATGAATAACAAATAGCGTTGGAACAATGGCAAATCTGATTTTGACAACACTGACGGAAACAATAACATCATTTATCATCCCATTTCATTTTACTTTCCATCGATTCCTTGTTATATACCACTAGCTTCATTCCGATGCATGACCGCACTATTTTTTTTTCGTTTAATTTCACTTTTTTCAAGGATTCCATTTTATGCAATATGTAAATTTCAAAATCTTTTTGCCTCAACCTTTCGCTTAATGATTCAGTCTCCAAATCATTTTGGTTTAGTGATTGATCCAGCGCTTCAATCTCATTCAAGAAGTGGGTGTCAGTGTCACACTTACTTGAGCCTGTAATAATCTGCTTCAGTAATATGCAAATTGGAACTGCACTGTCAATTTATCAAGATACTTGTCCAGAAAAGTATCTTCATTATATTGAAAGTGAATTAAAGAATAACAACTTATTTATTTGAGATGGAAATGAAAAATAACGTGTATTTATTGGGCGGAGTTTGCCTTTTCTTTTTGCTAAACGTGTCTTAGTACGACTCCTTCAAATTACGTGTAAATGATAAATAATAATATTCGTTTTTATTCAATTTATGAGTTATTAAAAATACATTCTAAACATAAAAAATTATAAAAATAAGAAATTGACCTTATTGGAAAATTAAAATGTAATTAATATAAATGCCTCAATTACATAATTCAAGCATAATTGAATTGGTTTCCTGTAATAAAAAATATAAGGGATCATTTAAGATCAATTTAAAAAATTTCAGAGTATAAACAAATACTGCAAAAAATTAACACTGATTAATATTGTATATATTGAAAAAGGAAAAAACAAAAAATATAAAAAAATCTATCACATTCTACGATGGGATTTGTTATAGACCTGACAAAGGCCTACATTCTAGAAGGCCTGAAAAGGGCTAACGACTAAGAGAAAATTAAGGAAAGATTTCTTAATTATACTCAATGATGCACGGACACTGACACGTGACACGAGACACGACACGCCGGCACGTTAATTTTAAAAAAAAAACATATTTCGACACGTTGAGACACATTTTGATATTAAATAATATTTTTAATATATAATATAATTTATATTTAATAGATATAATAGTCCATAATAAGTCATATAACCAATCAAATATTCAAATTTCGTAACATAAATATAAACAAAAATAATTTTTCGTACCTTGTTAATTTTTCATGTCAAATTTCGTAACAGAAAAAAATTGATATATAAATGATTTTTTTATTTTTAGTTAATAAAATAAAATAAGACTAAAAAAAAATGTGTCAGAGCGTGTCCGAAAAAGTTGACTGCGTGTCGGAAAAATGTGCCGGAGCGTGTCGAAGAGTTGAGCATGTGTCCCAAAATATTGACCACGTGTCAGAGCGTGTCCGTGTCGAACACGTGTCCGACACGCACAATTCCAAAAAAATGACGAGTCCGTGTTTTATAGATTATACTAATCCTACTACAGTAACAATTAGGGGTGTGAATAGGCTAGGCTAGGCTAGGCTTTGGCTTAAATAGGCTAGGCCTGTGTAAAAAACATTAGATCTAGCCTGGCCTATTAGCCTGTGTAGGCTCCAAATTACAAGTATGGTCTTACCTATATTTAAATAATAAAAGCCTTGACCTAAGCTCGTTAGCCTGTTTAAGCTTGTTAGACATTCAATAATTAAAAGAATAACTAAAATAATATTACTTTATTATTTAAATTATTAAAATAGTAATTGTATTTATTTTCTTTAAAATAAGTAATATGATATAGGTCGCTGTAGGCTTATAGGCCCGATATGTACAAAAAAAGCCTATGACTTATTTTCTAAATAGGTTTTTTTAAAAGCCTAGGTCTGTTCTATTTTACTATTTATAATAGGCCAAGTCTGGCTTAATATAGGCTAGGTCGTAGGCTCCTGTAGGCTGATCTATATAGCCCATTTACAACCTTAGCAACAATGAATAATGAACTGGACCCCAACACTCCTAAAAGGCCTAGAATTTCACTACTGTCAAGTAACTCATCTATAAATAAATGGTTAAGCCAATAAGGTACATAATTTCTAAACTCTTACTTAGCTGTCATTGTGCACATACCCCACTATTTGACTATGTCGTCAGTGTTATTGTGCACAGTGATCTGCAACCTTCAAAGGTATCTCCTTCATAGATACATGAGAGATGTCACATAGATCCTACAGAACATTATCAATCTATGACTGAACATATATGTCACAAAGACAAAACATTGGCGCCGTCTTTGGGGAATCGATAATAAAGGCTCACTTAGGTCAAAAGCCTTATGGGTTAGGGTTAGCCCGCAAGCCATCAAAAATTATAATTTCATAATTTTTTTGTATCATATTCAATTTATTAAAAAATATTTTAACAAAAAAATATTTTGACAAAAAAATATTTAACACTTTCTTAACATATTTTATACAAATTATAAATTTCTTATAATTTAAATTTTTTAATAAAATAATATTTGTACACAATATACAAGTGAAAGTGTAAACAACTTTTTAATATAAGTGAAAATTTAGTTACTACCTTTACTAAATTCATTATTAAAGGATGTCATCAAATAAAGATTTTCTCGCAAGTAGTCCTAACAGAAAACAACAACTCTAATTGAAAACTAAAAGTAACGATGAAAAAATAATCTTAATCCCAGTATTGAATAACTGCTCTTAGTATGCTATATATTTGGGGGGAAACATTTATCATTTTAAAGGATATAACTTTGTGTCATTTTAGATCCTAACCGTTGATTTCCGTCAATCAACAGTTATAATTTACCAAATCTAATTCTATAATAAATTAGTAATTTGCAATAAGTTATAACCGTTGATTGACGAAAATCAATGTTTAGGATCTAAAATGACACAAAGTTATATCCTTTAAAAGGACAAACATTTTTCCCATATATTTGAAAGGAAAACTATTGATTTTCTTTAACTACGCCAGATACAAAATGCTTTTTAGTTATTATTATCCACAAAATTACTAAGGTACATTGTATACATTATGTTTCAATACAAACTTAGATATATTACATGCTTATGAAAAATTAATTTTATTGATACGCAAATGAAATTCTCTATTGAAACATATCTTATGCACTTACAATTGGCTCATTACACATAGTTCAACCATTGATTCAAGAAGCTCAGAGTCAACCAGAATTGTGGCCCAATAAGTATGACCTAATTGTTGAAAGAAGAAGTGATTTGAAATATAACAAATTACGATCAAATTCATGTCTCAATAAAGCAGCATATATGATTGCGATTTGTTTGGCAAGAAAAGGAAAGCAACACTTTTGGCGTGATTTGAGATCTAAGATTCAGGATATGTTTTAAATGATTTAATTGTAATTATGTATTTATTTTTAAAAGTTAATTATAGCATATTTATTTTAGAAAATTTTCTTATTTTGAAGATTTTAGATTTTTAAATTTTAGATTAATTTGTAATTAGTCTATAAAAGGGTGCTTATTACCCTTATTCTAGGAGTTGAATATTGTTATTTTGATAATTATAATTGAGAACCAAAGGGTTACTCATTTGTGAAATTCTAACTTTCTGTTTAGCCACATTTTCTATGCACTTTCGACATCAATATCTCTACTGAAAAATTCATTTTTGTTGTAAACTATTATGAATGACCTTTCGCGTGGTTCATAACATGTGACTCTTTATTTTTCATGACCTTTGATGTATTTTATAACCATCAAACTAATAGTGTGTTGAATTGTAGAATACATCCAAGGGGAGTGTTGTAAAATTATTGATGACCTTTCACATGGATTATAGATGATCTTTTACATGGATTATAGATGATCTTTTATGGATCATAACATGTTACTCTTTATTTTTTATTACCTTTGATGTATTCTATAACCATCATCACACTAATAGTGTGTTGAATTGTAGAATACATACAAGGGGAAGTGTTGTAAAATATGGATGTCCTTTTACATGGTTCATAACATATGACTCTCTTTTTTTCATGACCTTTGATGTATTCCACAACCATCACACTAATGGTACGTTGAATTATAATTATTCCCCTAATTATCTTTACAGTCTTATATAAGGACATACCTTAGATGGAAAAAGTGATAATGGGTGAATTCAGAATATAATAATATTTTCTTATCTTCAAGAGCTTATACATGTTCTTTTCTTATTCTTCCTTTGATTTTTTTTCTACACTTCATTTTTCTTTCTTTTATATTCCACTTTCTCTTATATTCTCCATTAAAGTCATAATAATTTTTACTTATATTATGTTTACAATTTATTTTATATTAATAAATATTTAAATTTATATAATATTCAATTTTTTAAATAATAAAATTTTTGATGAAACAAAAAGTTTGGCCCGCGGGCCAGACGTAACCCAGCTCGTTGAATTATAGGGCTTTGCGAGCTGGCCCTCAGGCTTCAACCCATTTTGATACCTCTAAACAAAAGGGATCAAATCAAGTAAAAGCTAAGTTTTTTTAATGTTTTATATTAATATTTTGGAAAATGGTCTATCTTTTTAATATTATATTAATATTTGAGTAAATAATCCATTTTCAATAAATAATGGCTGACTTTCAAATTCTTGAACTTCATTAAAAATAATGATGAAGACGACTGGCTGAAAGCAAGAGACATTACAAAAGATACCCAACACTAATTCATTCTCTGAAAAAGAAAAAAAGAAGAAGAGAGAAGGCAAAAACTCTAGCTGTGTATCACACGCTAGTGCTCCTCGCCAATGAATACAAACAAGAGAACTCTTCCGTCGCCATCGACAATGACGTCGATAAAGGTTTCAAGGAGGACAAGGCCGCACTTGCCAGTTCCTGCACCATCACTGGGACCAGTGGCGATGCCATTGTCCTTGTCACCAACGACTTCGACTTCGACTCCTATTCCGATGCCAACAATCTCAAATGTCTCGAAAGAGTATAGAACCTCTACCAGCCTTTGTGTTCTTTTCCCCCTATGAACACATCATCCATCAATGATGATGACGACGAGGATGATTTTGTGACAGTTCGATCGAAAATTGGTGAAATTTGTTGATTGGGAACCATACAATGAAGCACTGCCTTTTTGTTTTTGTTGAGAGTTTAATATTTATTTAAGGAGTTTGGTTGTGTTGCCAAGCTTAGGACTATTGGTGAAAAAGAGAAACTTTTTGTCATAGATAATGAGAACTATATTATAGATTTGTATTTTAAGAAGAATACTGGTGATTTGAAAGCTGCAAGCGAGGCAATTCGGCAGCTTACGGGAGTTGTGAAACATGGAATGTTCCTGGACATGCCTACCAATGTTATTGTTCTATGCAAAAAGCAAGTGGGCCTACCTTTGGTATATACATCTTCACAATTTGCAAAAAGTAATCTATAGTAATGTTTGCAAAAGTAGCTCAACGTGCCTATTTGGTTTGACGGGAAGCTATGCACCAATGAGTACTATTATCTCAATGGCATTTGATATATTTTTAGTATAGTTATGCACTAAAGTCCTTGGCGTGAGGGTCCACAGGGAGATATCATACCTTATAAATGATACTATTATCATGGTTCTCAGGGGCTCACAAGTTGATTATGCTAAAAGTAATACCGTGCACCTTGCAAATATACAACATATTAGGTGCAAAAAGTTCACGTCTACTCTTATAGTGCCAATACCTTGGTTCATGGATAGAATGTGCTAAACTCTATAGCATCAGTGTGAATATGTTTCTTAAGCAACAATGACTTAAGGCAACTCTTTGATTAATTGAGTTGCCCGCCGAGTGCTCCGAAATTTCATTACCCATCTTAGTACTCCATTTAACTGATAACTTTTTCATTCTTTTGTGATGCAACATATATGGTGATTTAAAGCATGACATTCCCATCTCAGGCCCTCAACGGCCATCTTAGCCACAAGCAAGGTTGATTATAATCAGAATACTTCAGCTAGCTCGGAAGGATCGAAGTGGAGAAAGAAGTAACTTGGATATAAAACAAAGTGACTTGATAAAAAAGCCATTGCCTTTTCCTTCCGCCAATGTCAAAGCTACCCTCAAATGTGTGGAGGCAACTGGGTCTACTTCCTTATATGAGCTTGTGCCATATACAAGCTCCGAAGCATCTTAGCTGACATGATCAGTAACATGAAGGAATGTCTTTTATTATTCAATATTTAATTTCTTTTAAATTAAATATATACAGTGAAGCTACTGTGAAGAACGTTATGAAGGATATTGGCTCTGCTAGCAATCCTTGTTTCCTCTAGCGGGATCATCACAGACAACATTATTCCTATTGTGTCAATCATCAAGATGCATTTCCTTCGTTGATAACCCATTTTTTGACGGAATTAAAGATTTTGTCAGAAATTTTCGACGGAATTTATTTCTGTGGAAAAATTTCGATGGAATTTATATCCGTGGAAAGTTTTCGATGGAATTTATTTCCGCTGAAAATTTTCGACAGAAAATCAATGAAATTCCGTCGAAAATTGTTGTGGTGGTTTTCGACGGAAAATCATTGAATTTCCGTAGAAAACTGATGTAAAAATTTTCGACGCAAAAAATTCCGTCGAAAAATTTTAGAGATTTTTTTTTTAAAAAATTTCTTCAATAAAATTAATACCAATTTTTTGTACTACACCTGATAAAAAAAATATAATCAAAGTAAATAATATATGAAAATAAAATCTCCTTAATTAATACATTAAATGCATAAAAGTCAATATTATATATTAAGCTAAGTATTACAAAAGGCTTATACAACAATTAGGGAGCGGTGTACAATAAATATATATTGTACTCAAACCTAAGAGTGATAAGTTTTATAGACTTAGAATCAAAAGTATCTTCTTCATACACATAGATATTGATTTTAAATGGGTGAACTTGAAAGATTCCTCCCTGATCAAGGCTCTCATTGACTTGAACCATTGGTCCTTTTCTCTATCTCTGACCATTTTCTTCATCAGGAGCATCATCTTCCAATTAAGAATCGAGACAACAATTAAGAATATCAATCCCTTGATCATCCGGAAGAGAAGTTGCAATTTCGCACTGAATTTCTGCCTCAGAAAAGACACCACCTGATACAAAATGGAAAAATTAAAATCAGAAAGAGAGCAAAAATTTGCTAGATAATAAGAAATAAATGTTGTATATATTGTAGGATTCTAACATTGTCTATATATAACAAGAATAAGTAGCATTACCTAACACCATGAGTCCCATGAAATGTGCACAATCCAATTTGGGAGCAGATCTTCTTTGGCTGTGCCTACAGAACCAAATGAAAGAGGAAAAAAAATAAAACAAAAAATAAGATTATGAAAATAGCTTAACCGTTCTCGACAAACGCAGTGGGCATGCCTCTGAACTTTCTCACAAATTTCTCATCGTTTTCGGACAAACGCACCATTGTCGACACCTGAGCCTAAAATGACCCAAAATCAATTTTTCGATGAAAATCCACGAATTTGCTAAAAGCGATTGATGAGTTTGGTACCAGCAAGGTGCGTTCATCTTGAGAAAGCCAGGCATAAAAACAACAGAACCAATTTAACCCAATACCACACAGCGACTCCTCTCGCCGGAGAAGAAGGCTCCGCCGCTGCTGCTGGGAAGACTTAAACGGGAGAGTGGGAACTGGGAAGCTAAAAAATTAAGGGGGGGGGGGGGGGGGGTTTAATAAAAAATTAACAAAAAGATAAGCGGGAATATAATGGTTTATAATTTCTTTATGATATATTTTCTTATAATGGTTTTCGACGGAATTTATTTTTCGTCGAAAAATCCATAGATATAATTTTTTATGATTTATTTATTTATTATGAATTTCGATGGAATTAAGTTTCCGTCGAAAAATCCTTAAATATAATTTCTTTAATGATTTATTTATTTATAATACTTTTCGACGGAATTCATTTTTCGTCGAAAATCTTCGACGGAATATGAATTCCGTCGAAAAATCGATAAATATAATTTCTTTATGATTTATTTTTTTATAATGGTTTTCGACGAAATTCATTTTTCGTCGAAAATCTTCGACGAAATCTTAATTCCGTCGAAAAATCCATAAATATAATTTCTTTATGATATACTTTTTTATAATGGTTTTCGACAGAATCTGAATTCCGTTGAAAAATCCATAAATATAATTTCTTTAATGATTTATTTATTTAAAATGGTTTTCGACGGAATTCATTTTCTGTCAAAAATCTTTGACGGAATATGAATTCCGTCGAAAAATCCATAAATATAATTTCTTTATGATTTATTTTTTACAATGGTTTTCGACGGAATTCATTTTCCGTCGAAAAATCCATAAATATAATTTCTTTATGATTTATTTATTTATAATAGTTTTCGACGGAATTCATTTTTCGTCGAAAATCTTCGACGGAATCTGGATTCCGTCGAAAAATCCATAAATATAATTCTTTATGATTTATTTTTTATAATGGTTTCTGATGAAATTTATTTTTCGACGAAAATCTTCGACGGAATCTGAACTCCGTCGAAAAATCCATAAATATAATTTCTTTTATGATTTATTTATTTATAATGGTTTTCGACGGAATTTATTTTTCGTCGAAAATCTTCGACGGAATTTGAATTCCGTCGAAAAATCCATAAATATAATTTCTTTATGATTTTTTTTTAATAAAAAATTTCGACGGAATTCATTTTCTGTCGAACATCTTCGTCGAAATCTGATTTCCGTCGAAAAATCTTCGACAAAAATAATTTCCGTCGAAAACTTCAACGGAATACGTTTTCCGTTGAAATTTCCGTCGAAGACTTGGACAGAATATTTTCCGTCGAAAAATTGGACTTTTCTAGTTGTGATATTAATAGGATTTTATATTTAATTAGAATTTCTATAAACTTTTTATTATTTTTTGAGTTTTAAATATCTTTAAATACTTAATGTTATTCACACAATTTTGTATGATTATAATATTGAGATTTCTGTTTCATCATAGGGTATTTGAAATCTTATTTAGATGAGTTTTCCGCATTAAATAAATACTCTAGGTTTATCAGTTAAAAGAATACTATGTCCAAATTAAATGAGTAATCTATTAGTCTAATATAACAAATTGACATCATAGATTAAAGTATTTCTCCAATAGAAGGTGTTTTCGTAATTTTTTTTATCAAATTAATTTTACTAAAACATCATTTATTAATTTCCTTAAAATTATGAAAATATAAGATAACTTATTTCCAGTGACTAAAAAATACTTTATCCTTCTTTTATAGCTCTTTATATCAATTGGTGATATGAATATTATTTAATCAGAGTTTATATCTAGGATTTTATATTTGGTTATGATTTTATATTTAGTAAAGATTTTATTATTTTTGAGTTATAAACAACTCTTAAATGTCTCATCTTATTCACACATTTTTACATGATTACAGTGTTTAGATATCTTAATATTTAATAGAATATAGTTGTTCACCTTTTCTTTTAATGAAGCTCTTCTTCCGCAGCACCTTTTACTCTATCGATCAGCAATTATAAAATTGAGCAATAACTCTCAATGGAGACTACTACGATTCAATTTAGCATTTTTCTCATTTTGGTTGATTATGTCGAAGTTTTATAATTCGAATTAGGAGAATCGCCAAGTACTAATAATTTAATTTTAATTTCTTAATAAATGTTTAAATGCTTTTTTTTTCTATATAGGATACAAAAATTCTTCTAAATATAACTAGTAGATACTGAAATATTTTTTTCCTTTTGGTACAAATAGATACTGAAATATTTAACAGCACATGTTTGTTATCACACTAAAATAAATAAATGCCGAAAAATAATGTCCATAGTAATCAAATTCATTATATGATATAATCAACTACGCACGAGCATGTACACTTCTAAAAAAGTCCATTTTTTTAAGGAAAAATTCACTTGAAAATGGTACAAATTCCGTGGAAAATGAAGTTTTTGACGGAATTCAGGCCGTCAAATTTCTCTTCGTTGATAACCCATTTTTCGACGCAACTAGAGATTCTGTCGAAAAGTTCTTAAATATAATTTTTTTTATGATTTACTTTTTTATTACGTTTTCGACGAAATTCATTTTCCGTAAAAAATTCTCGACGGAATCTAATTTTGTCAAAATGTTCGTAAATGTAATTCCTTATTTTATTTATTTATTATAAGATTTTCGACGAAATTCATCTTCGGTTGAACTTTTTTTACGGAAAACGAATTTCGTCGAAAAGTTCATAAATATATTTCTTTTATGATTTATTCTTTTATAACGCTCTCAACGAAATTCGTTTTTCGTCAAATTTTTTTGGCAGAATCTGATTTTCGTCGAAAAGTTCATATATATAATTTCTTTTTTCATTTATTTTTTTATAAGGATTTTCGACTTAATTCATTGTTCATCGAATATTTTCAACGAATCTGATTTTCGTCGAGAAGTTCATAAATATTATTTCTTTTAGCATTTATCTTTTATAAAGTTTTGGACGGAATTTTTTTTCCGTCTAACGAAATTTGATTTCCGTTGAAAGATTCACAAATATAATTTCTTTTAACATATATTTTTTAAAAAGTTTTCAATCGAATCCATTTTTTGTGAGTAATTTTTTACGGAATCCATTTTTCGTCAAAAAATTTTGACGAAATATAATTTTCATCAAAAACTTCGTCGGAATGTGTTTTCGTCGAAATTGTCGTGATTTATTTTGACAAAATATTTTCCGTAAAAATTGAGACTTTTCTAGTAGTTCATCAATATGATATTAGTGGTACCAACATATAGGTGTCTTTTAAGTTAACAAAACATGAAGAAAAAAAAAAGGTTGGTTTGAATCGACCTGAAGAATGGACTATTGAACAACGTCTAAAATCAAACTAGATCTCTTATTACAATAAATAAATAAATATTAAGATACTCAAATGTTGGTTACATTTAGTATATTAGTATTTTGCTACTTGGTTTAGTTCGAGTGATGAAAATTGATAGAATTTTGTGTTACGGAGTAGAAGTTTGAGTTGAAAAGTTGCATCTTTTCACTACCGAATAGGTGTGATTCAAATCGTGAATTTTACTTTTTATAAATATGAAGGGAATAAATTTTTTTGAGATTTTGATTTTCTCACTCGTTTTGTATATATTCATATACATTTGTATCCTCTTACTCCACCGCAATTCTTTAAGCATTCGATTGTGTTAGAGGAGGCTCTTGATCTTAAGTACAATCGTTCTTGAGCGAGCTCTGTTTTATCCTAAGAGACGGTTGTCCAATGTCCTTGGGACCGATAGAAGGGACAAATCATTTTAAGGAAACAACTTCGGTTGGGCTCTGAATCTTTTGCATTGGTTATTCAATCATAGTACTATGAGTTTGTTCTATATTTATATTATGGATGAATTGATATTTCGATTTATTGATTGATCCTTGAACACAAATTACACAGAAGATTCAATATTGATTATTTGGAAAAGTTCAAAAATTCTCTTATGATTTTGCTTTGAATCACTTACACCCCTATATATATATAATCAATTACCCCCTTTGATTTCTTCCATCGAAACTTATCCTTAACATTGTTATAAACTTTAACTAATCTGTTTATTTTACCTTTCTTAGAAGAAGAGAATAAACTGATGACAAAAAAACGAAAATATAAGACAAAATGTTGAAAATTTACTACACTTATAGAAAGGACTAAAAGAAAAAAAAATCAAATATGTTTAAATCAAAAAGAAGAAAATAAATTAAGTGCAATAAAAATAGAAGAAAAAATAAGACCAAATATGTTAAAAACTTACAACAGTGACAGAAAAGCATAAAAATAAAAAAATAAAGAAATAAAAATAGTCTAAATAAAAAAAGAAAATAAACTGTAGACAAAAAAGAAATAGAAGAAAAAATAAAACAAAAAAGAAATAGAAGAAAAAGAAATCACTTTTATAAGTTTTTAACATATTTGATTTTATTTTTCTTGTATTTTTTATTTTTTATTCTCATTGTTTTGATTTAGATATATTTGAGCTTTTTTTCTTTTATTTTTATTTTTTTTACACTTTTAGTCTTTTCTATCAACGTTAAAAGAAATGAAAGAAAAAATAAGACAAAAAAGAAATAAAAGAAAAAGAACTCAGTGTTGTAAATTTTTAACATATTTGGTCTTATTTTTTCTTCTATTTCTTTTTTCGTATTCAGTCTATTTTCTTTTTCTTTTTTTAATATAGACTATTTTCATATTTTTTTACTTTAGTCTTTTGTGATACTGTTATAAGTTTTCAGTATATTTGATTTGATTTTTTCTTTTTCTTTTTGTTCTCAGTTTATTTTCTTCTTTTTGATTTAAAAATATTTAATATTTATTTTCAATTTTTTTAGTCTTTTCTATAAGTGTTGTAAGTTTTTAACTTTTTTGTCTTATTTTTTTTTATCATCAATTTATTCTCTTCTTCTAATAAGGATAAAATAGACAGATTATTTAAAAATTTTAACGATGTTATGAATGAGTTTAAATGGAAGAAACTGTAGAGGGATAACTGATTAAAAAAAATATAAAGGTATAAATGATTCAAAGTAAAACTATAAGAAGATTTTTGAACTTTTCTCTTAATTCTTAATTACATTTTCTATAATAAAAATAACATAAAGACTTTGAGTTGAGTCACGGGTGACTAGTTTATATATTATTGAAGTCATAAAATAGCTTTATATTCATTTATAGATGCAGGAAATATGTGCATCATAAATTGCGTCTAGATGTTTCTTTCTTTTTAATTGATGAATTTAAAAAAAAAATTATGCTTTCTTATTTATTATTATCATTGTTTTTTTTGTTATTTAATTTATTATTTTGGAGGACGTGTGTATTGCCAAAAAAATTAAATTAATTACGAAGTAACGAACCGATTAAAATATTAAAAAAAAAAAAACACAGTCCTTTGTAAACACGCTAACTAGATTGTCTAAAACATATAAAGTAGAAACAATGACAAACAATAGGAAAAAGAAACCAAAAATTACCACAAAGAAGAAGAAAAAGAAGAGTTGGGGGGGGGGCGGTAAGAATGAGGAAACCAAGTAAATGATTGTAAATGACAGTGATATGATCTGACGGTTCATGTGCAACCACGTCAGAACTCTGTCCCCAATGTCAGACGATGATTAGGTCTACAATGAAAGAAACGAACACGTGGCAGACAACAATTGGGTCCCGCACTCAAGTGTGAAAAAAGGATTTTGAACAACCTGACTGAAAGGAAAACTTTCTGCTTTGGACACCCTCGATGGGAACAGATTCCATATATTGGCAGATCTATATAACAAGAGAGGAATGGGTTTGGGACCCCTCAAAAGATAATATTTCCTTGGACCCACTTAAGATTTCAAATATTTGCTCTGTGGGACCCCCTTTTTGGTCCCAATTCCCAGCCTTTATTTATTTCTTGTACCCTTTACTATTTCTTATGCAAACATTAAATGGTATTTTATTAATGTAATGTGCATTCTATGACATTCTTGTATGCATAGTAGTGGTCCCTCTATTATTTTTCATTTCTGTTTTTTTGAATAGATCTTTAATTATGAAAATTCTGATAATCTTGTTGGATTGCGTGATGTGACTTGTTTACCCAAAGTGAACAATATATTGAAGGTGAGTAGAGATTTATTCCTTGTTTTTACTCTTCCCAATTTGAATTGGAACTTGACTGCAAACAATTTTTTGGATCAGGTCTTGGACGATGTCAACATTGCGTCCAATTTAAGGTAAACACACATCTTTTTGTGATATTCGGTGGGATTTCATGAAGATTTTGTTATTGTTGTTTGCCTGATTTAGGATGTAAAGTCGCTAACAATATTAATTAGAATAGGATATCATACTAGTAAGCGAAAATTCACAAAAGAAAAGAAGATAAAATATCACAATAATAACATAGGCTGAAGCTATTAGGAATAGGAGTTCATAAAATCTTTATTATCTATATGTTAACTTGTTTATATGTATATATATCCAGAAAAATAATCTTCCACTTCATATTATTATGACAAATTCTCAATTTAATGTTTTTGTGTTGAAAGACAATATTGACCTGCAAACATTGACTACTTATTCAAGTTGATTTCAAACATCTACGATTTATTCAATGTTTGTGTCTGACCGAATGAGTTTGCCATATATAACTAGTTGATGGGTTTGAGCATGTAATATATATAACATCAATAATGTAATTTCTTCAATTTTTTTATAAGAAAAAGATAAATACAAAAAAATATTTCAGTTCCGAACTTCACAATAAAAAAGAGATCAGCGGCAAAAGTGATTAGGGTTGCATGAAAGGATGAGTGAAAATTCTTCATTTGTTAATTTGATAACTTTAAGAAAGAAAAAAAAAACTATGCGCTACAAATTGTCCTTTTTTTAATAACAAAATGATCCTATGAATAAGGGGTCACATCCTACATTCCTTAACAAAATATTAGGCTGAGGTGAGATTTTCTGCTAGTTGGGGCAAAGTCTCCTTAATTATCTCACTCCATGCATGCTATTTAGATTTAATGCATAGCACTGTGTATTTTACAATGGAAAATTAAACAAAAGTAGGTAGACAATCAAGAATATTAAAATAAGATGAAAGTGAAGAAAATAAACCCCACTCACTGTCACTGGAAAAATTAACATATGCAGTTGAGAAAATTAAGATGAAAGTAATAGCAGTTTAATTAGTTAGGAAAGAAGGTTGCTTTAATTTTCAAAGTCATGCAGATAATTAGAATAATCCAATCCAATCCACACACAAATTCAACTCCCTTTCCATCATCATGATGACCAAATGGGAACAAGGATCTTGGGGTTTTTCCTTAGCAATCAAATAAAATCCAATTGAAAGGGGAAGGAGAGAGAGAAGTTATGTGTGGTGGTTGTACCAACGCGATAGAGAGAATCTTGGTAGAAGATCTCACAATGAAGCACACACAAAAACAACAACAACACATCCTTGTCACTGTGCCACCACAGTTTTTTCTCTCATGCACCCACTAATAACCAAAAAACAAAAAAAAAAGTTACAAGATAATTACATTCCACCTCTCATTCCCATTCATCACGCTTCTCTCTCTCTCTCTCTCTCTCTCTCTGGTATCCGTGCGTGACACTGAATTACTGATATATATATTTTAACGAGTTATATATATATATATATATATATATATATATATATATATATATATATATATATATATATATATATATTGCAAGACAACAGATATGATCAACAAGAGTGTTCATCAGCTATTCAAACCTGATATGGAGATTGTGGATACCAGAAAACTACAGCTACAAAAGGAGCAGCATTTTCATGTGCTGGCAGTAGATGACAGTGTCATAGATAGGAAGCTTTTGGAGAGGCTCCTTACAGGTTCTTCATGCAAAGGTAGGTAGCTTATACCCTTTGTTCATTAATTTCTTCTCAATTCCCAGGATTTTGTGTCAACGTCCATTTCATTTATGATTTTCTGGTTATATATGTATATATGTGGGTGTGTGTTTGATTTGTTAAGCAGTTACCTGCGTGGATTCTGGAGACAAGGCTTTGAAATACCTTGGCCTGATTGATGACCTTGATAATACTTCCTCTATGTCTTTGGAGTCATCACCTTCTCCTCCTCAACCATTACAGCAAGAGGTATATAATTAATTAGTGTGTTAGATATGTACTACATTTGAGCCAAGCTATTAGTTGGAATTGTAGCTTATATATATTTATAGGGATTTTTATATCCAATGTCAAAGTTTTTGCTTCCGAAAGAAAATAAAGAAATTAAATTAAAGTTTACATTCTATGTGCTTGTTTTGTTTTCGTACATCAAAATTATTATCACAACAAAAACCTGTGCTTAATTTTCTTGTTACAAAGCGTTTTCAAAACAAGGCTAGACCGTCGGTTATTTATAAATGGCATGCATTTCATCATGGTACAGCATTATTTCTTTTATATAAGTTATTTTTTCCTTCTTAAATTATAGAATTCAATTACCAAAATGCCTTCTAAATCTTTACTTTTTTTTTAAAGTGATGTATGGACACGTACTGATAATTAAGGGTTACAAAAGATGGGATTTGGGAATATCTTTCTCCTAAAATTAATTACCTTCAACAAGATACATTATATAGTTTTGAATAATGAGGGGGTTTCTGGAGTTGTTGGTTAAACAACATGGAATTCTTGTGGAATCGCATACCGGACTTGTTAGGAAGGCAAATCTAATCAGAAAGATAAAGTGACTTTCTATAGAGCTCAACATCTCTCTTTCATCACTACTCTCTATTCATTTAGGTTGCGCATGCATATCATGTATCAAAATGCACTATGATATATGGATCTCAACATAAGAGAGCATAATTATAGTAGTTATGCATGATTCTGTATGCTAGTTAATTTCTTAAAGACCCAATAGCATTAATCAGCAAGCATTTGATCAGTTCGGAATTAAAAAAAAAAAAAAAAAAAAAGAGGAAACTTTTTCATCACACTGTACGTACTCCTAATTATTATTTTGATTCACATTGCCATGCCATAATCGTATCTACTCTTGTGTCTTCTATTTTCTTTAAATCTCTCTTTTGGAAAAAGGGTATGCAAAGGCTTTAGTATCCAACGTTCAATTTGAGATTTGCTAGTTATAGTGGGGGTGAAATAATTCAAATTAATACTTAATGGTAACATGTAATTGGTGTTGAATCTTTTGAATTGCAGGGAATCAAAGTGAATTTGATCATGACAGACTATTGCATGCCTGGGATGAGTGGCTATGATTTACTTAAACGAGTCAAGGTCAAAACACAACTCTTATTCCCCGACATCTTCCCGAAATTCCCTCTTTCTTTTTTAGCTTGAATAGCATATGCACATCCAAACTGAAAAAGATGCCAAACATTCCCTTCTCCTTTAATCAACAGCGGGACTTTTTAATCTTCTCATTCACTTGCAGAGTGCAAAAACTAGTTAGTTTTTACTTGATTGATTTTACTTTTATTCAGCATTATAACTTTCTTTCTTTTTTATACGGGTAGTTCTGCAATTTTCAGTAAAAAGAAAGAGAAAGAAAAAGGAAAAGATCCAGATTTGAGGCTCTAAGTTTGCTTTTGCTTTTATCTTTAATTTCTTTTTATTTATTTATTATTTTTTGTTTTTCCTTTCTTTCTTCTTTTGACATTGGTTACAGCTGCAGGGATCTTCTTGGAAAGATGTTCCAGTCGTGGTTATGTCATCAGAAAATGTACCTTCCAGAATCAGCATGTAAGTTTTTCTTTTCTTCATTTTGGAAAATGTTCAGTTTTTCTCTTTATTATTTACATATCCCAAAGACTTCTTCATGCATGAGAAAGACAAAGAATTATAATATTTTAATATTTACCTTAATCTGTTGCAAATTCATTTAAATAACATGGGAATTGGATAATTGAAATTTAAAAAAAATGTTACAAGAAAAAAAATTATATTATTACTTTTCCGTGATACGTGTAATTACATCAATAATTTAACAACTTCGTTTGATGATATCGATAGGTGCTTGGAAGGAGGGGCTGAGGAGTTTCTATTGAAGCCTCTTCAGTTATCGGATTTGGAGAAGCTTCAACCATACTTTCTGAAATCCCTTGATAATTCTCGTGAACAAGAATCTGCTAACAGTTCCATAGATTCCGACACTGACAATCTCATCATCAACAACAATAACAGTAACAATAACAATAGTATTATGAGCAAAAGGAAGGCCATGTCTCCTGAGCTTCCCGAGAGATCAAGAACCAAAATGAAAGGGTTGGCGGTGGTGTGAAAAAAGAACACTATAGAGAGTGGTTTATGCATATTATATAGTTTATGATTATATATATATGATCCTAATTATGGTTTTCTCCTCAACTCAAAGAGCTTAATGAATTCCCAGTGCTAATTATTTACCGTCAGCGTTTTCGCATGTTGGGTGCCATTGCCAAAAATGACATTTGTGAGGATGAAATACTCGTATATTACTTAGTAAGAATGCTAATTACTGTTCACATTTTTCTATACATATTTATACATAAATTGTCTATTTATTATAATTGTTGAGATATATTGATAGACAAGGCTATCTTCGACAGAATTACAGAAAAGAAAATATACTGAATATGATATTATCCACGGCAAATTCGAGAACGCCGGCAACTCCAGGGGTTTTAGCGAGAGAGAAAACAGAAGTTTGTTACAAGATTTTTGGATGAAAAAACCCCTTGTGGTCCCTTATGTATTATATGTAAAAACTGAATGTAAATTCCTAAAGAAAATACGATTGGGCTTGATTATCATATCTTCCACCCCTTTTATTTTAATAGACTAGGAAAATAGTTAATGGGCCACTAACTCAGCCCAATAACCCTTTTATCCTCCTTTTGTTACTTCAGCCACTTGTTGAGCCCAAATAATCCTTGAACCAGACAGGTGTCTTCCTCTCCCTTTTCTCCAACATGCGTGTTCCACGTTTGTCCTTACCTGTCTCCATCTGATCAACCTTGTTCTTCAGCTCTTGGTCTAAGTCAGCTAAGCCACCATCCTCCATATTTAGGGGAGTGATTGAAGGTGTTCTATCATTTCCCTTCGCCCTTGAAGAATCGATCTTGTCCTCAAGATCAAAACCTGGATAAGCCTGACAGAACTCAGTGGAAGAGACCCAAGTTGCATCTTCCAACGGCAGTCCTTCCCACTGTACCAAAAGTTGCAAACTTTCTTCTCTACCATGCTGTATGACACGGGTCCGGAGTATAGCCACCGGTTTAGTGAGCGGATGATTATCCCAACTCGTCGGGGGAAGCGGAGCTGAATGAAAGGACAGATTTTGCCAGTAGAGCTTAAGAAGCGACACATGAAACACCGGATGAATTCGCGATTCGGCCGGTAGATCCAGTCGGTAAGCTACTTAACCAATTCGCTCCGTTATGCTAAAAGGACCATAGTAACGGTGCCTTAGCTTTGAATAGGAGTGATTACGGACAGATCGTTGCCTGTACGGTTGTAGCTTTACAAGCACTAAGGTACCTACTTCAAATTGCACATCTCGTCTCTTTTTATCCGCTTTTAATTTCATTCGATGTCTGGTTCTATGCAGGGTTTCCTAGAGCTGTCGAATGATGGCATCTCGGCGGATCAGAAGTTCATCAACAGCCTCAATGGAGGAAGTTGTTCCTTCGTACGGTGGTATACTGGGAGGTGCTCTACCATATACGCTTTGAAAAGGGGAAACTCCTATAGCAGAGTGATAAGCAGAATTGTAGGAAAATTCTGCGCATGGCAGGTACTACGCCCATTGCTTAGGTGTTTCCATAGCATAGCACCTTAAATATTGTTCAAGACCTCTGTTTGTGACTTCTGTTTGACCGTCTGTTTCAGGATGATTAGCGGTGCTGTAGCACAGCTTGGTGCCGCTCAAACGTGCTAGTTCAGCCCAAAACTTGCTCACAAAGATACTGTCCCTATCAGTCACTATGGAACGAGGGATCCCATGCAAACGGAAGATATTCTCCACAAAAACTGAAGCTATCTTAGTGGCTGTGAAGTTCGGGGGCAGGGCTATAAAATGGGCATACTTGGAGAGGCGGTCCACCACGACCAATATGGTTGTCTTGCCCTCTGAGGTGGGAAGTCCAACGATGAAGTCCATTGACAAGTCTTCCCAGATGGCCAGAGGTACGGTTAGGGGCTGTAGTAACCCTGCTGGTGACATTGGTTGGTATTTTGTTGCCTGGCAAATGGGACAAGTTCTTACAAACTCTTGAACATCCCTTTTCAGGTTCGGCCAATAATAGATGGGAAGTATCCTCTGGAGCGTCTTCTTCACTCCCCCATGTCCCCCAATCAAGGATGAGTGGAACTCATGCAAAATAACTGTGCGGAGTTCTGAATTGGAAGCTATAGTAACTCTCCCTTTGTAAAGTAGCAGCCCTTCTCGCAGGTTGTAATGTTCATATCCTTCAGCACCACTTTCCACTTTAGCTTTCAATTGAATTAACTCTGCATTCTTTTGACCTTCTGCCTTTATTTGCTCAATCAGGTGGTGGGTAACTTGTGTGTGGTTTACCTGTGTGAGGACCATTGCAGATGCATGCTCTGAGTTCCTAGCTGGTTCAGTCTCTGATTTTTGAGATAGGGCGTCAGCCACTTTGTTTACAGCCCCAGGATAGTATTCTATAGAGTAGTCAAACCCAAGTAGCTTAACCAAAAAGCGTTGTTGTTCAGGGGTTTGGATAATCTGCCCCATCATGTCTTTTAGGCTTTTCTGGTCAGTTCTAATGGTAAAAGGTCCCCCTAGTAGGTATTGTCTCCACTTTGATAAACCCTATGTGATGGCAAACATCTCTCTTACATAGGTTGAGGCCTGTTGCATCTTAGGATTGAGTTTCTTGCTGAAATATGCTATAGGTCTGTTGTCCTGACTTAATACAGCCCTCACTCCAATGCCTGATGCATCGGTAGTCAAAACAAATCGCTTAGTGAAGTCTGGTAATGCTAGAACAGGTGAGTTGGATAATGCCTTCTTCAGCTCAAACATGGCATGGTCAGCCTTATCACTCCAAATAAAAGCATCCTTGTGTAACAAGCAGTCAAGGGTGCTGCAATTTGAGAAAACCCACGAACAAATTTTCTGTAGTAACCAGCCAAGCCTAAGAACCCACGTAATTGTTTCAGGTTGGATGGTTTATTCCAATCCATGATGGCTTTTATCTTCCCCATATCGGGTCTTACCCCTTTGTTGTCCACCACGTGACCCAAGTACTCTACTTCCACTTGAGCAAAGGCACATTTGGATCTCTTGGCATACAGCTGATTCTGTCTAAGGCAGTTCATAACCTTTCGTAGGTGCTCCACATGTTCCCAAACTGATTTAATATAAATCAGTATGTCATCAAAGAACACGATGACAAACTTGCGCAGAAATTCCTTGAGAACCGAATTCATTATACCCTGGAAAGTGGTTGGGGCGTTGGTGAGCCCAAAGGACATCACAATGAACTCGTAGTGCCCTTGATGTGTCCTGAAGGCTGTTTTATACACATCCTCAGGAGCCATTCTGATTTGGTGGTACCCTGAGCGTAGGTCCATTTTAGAGAAAATTACTGCTCCTGCTAACTCGTCTAACATTTCATCTACTGTAGGGATTGGAAATCGGTTTGGTATAGTTACTTGGTTCAGGGCTCTATGATCAACACAGAACCTCCAAGTTCCATCCTTCTTCTTGACAACAAGGCTGGAGATGAGAACGGGCTCAAGCTTGGTCTAATAACTCTAGTATCCAACATTTCCTTAACCATTTTTCCAATTTCTAACTTTTGAAAATACGGGTACCTGTATGGTTTAACATTGACTGCCTTGGTGCCAGGTTCCAGGTGGATTCGGTGATCTTCCACTCGGGTGGGTGGTAATTGTGCGGGCCTTTCAAAAATGTCTGCATACTCAAGCAGTACTGGCCGTATCATGGGAGGGCAGTCCTCATCTTCAAGCTGTTCCCCTGAGACTTGGTGATCAATAGTCTCCATTTGGAAGTAGGTGGCCACAACATCAGAATTGGTTAACTTGCGTAGTTGATGTAGTTCTATGGTTTCCACCTGCATCCTGCTTTCTCCTTGCAACTCAACTGTCTCTCCTGCTCTTTCAAATTTCAGCATTAGCTGTTGGTAATTGGTGGTAACATCTCCAAACTCCTACAGCAATTGCACTCCTAGCACCACCTCAGCTCCTCTGATTGGCAGCACAAATAAATCTGGAGAGAATTTGTAGCCTTGCAACTCTAATTCTACCCGTTGACACACCCCTTTACATCCCAGACGAGCTCCATTTCCAACTAGTACATGGAACTGTTTGATGGGTTTCACCTCTAACCCCAGAAATTTTACCATCCTCTCTTGCACAAAGTTATGAGTGGACCCTCCATCCACCAACACTTGGACCGAATGCTTGTTGATGACTCCTCTCAACCGTAGAGTGCTAGAGGAATATTGGCCCTCCATAGCATGTAAACTAATGCCAGGCACCTCCTCATCACCTCCTATTTTTTCGTTTACAACTTCCATTTCCTCCTCTTTTTCCTCCTCTTCATTTTCTGAAACCAACATTAATAACATGTTTCCCTTGCAGATATGGTTCCTGTGGAATTTTTCATCGCAATAGTAGCAAAGGCCTTTTTCTCTCCTGGCCAGCATTTCAGCAGCTGATAATCTTTTAATGGGCACGATCTCCTTTGATGGCCCCGCAGTATTGACCACTCCCCTTGGTGGTGTGGGTAATAAGCCAGGCTGTGATCTAACCACCTGGTTACTGGAAAAATTTCTTTGGTATCCCAATCGTGCAGGAGCTTTGTCACTCAACTTATCTTCAACCACCTTAGCTAGTTCAATAGCATTCTGTAATGTCTCTGGAAGGTGCATCCGAACTTCCTTTCGAATTTCAGCCTTGAGACCATTTTCAAAGTAACTCTGTAAGGTAATGTCATCAATCCCTATGATTTGGTTAGACATCCGTTCAAATTCTTGCTGGTAACTCTCTACTGTTGTATTCTGTATCAATCTTCCTAATTCGCCTCTGAGATCCCTATATTTGGACGGACCAAAACGGGACCGTAATGCTACCACGAAGGCATCCCACGTTGTCAATCTGTGGCTCCTTTCCATCCAGTGAAACCATTCTTCAGCAGCTCCATCCACTTGGAAGGACGTCAAGGTGAGCTCATCCCCATCGTTCAAATTATGGAATCCGTAGAATTGTTGAATTTTATGGATCCAAGGTTCAGGATTACCTCCTGCAAATCTCGGCACTGAGAATTTAACCGATTTGTATGCATTGTTTCCAAAAAAAGTACTCAGCCCCGTTTCGTTACTGCTTCCTCCTTTCATCTCTGGTTTATTTTTCTGATTTTGGTCTAACTTGGCTTCCATTAATGTCAGCTTCAGGTTCATGCTCTGGAGTATTTCCCCAAAAGCGTTGAACTGTTCTTCATGGCGAGCAATTTTTTTGATGCATTATTCCATCATGTTCGTTTTGACTGTGGATCAAGTTCCTTCCGCCATAATCTTGAGGAAGTTGCCTCTCAATGAAAAGAGCACCAATTGATAGACAAGGCTATCTTCGACAGAATTACAGAAAAGAAAATATACTGAATATGATATTATCCACGGCAAATTCGAGAACGCCGGCAACTCCAGGGGTTTTAGCGAGAGAGAAAACAGAAGTTTGTTACAAGATTTTTGGATGAAAAAACCCCTTGTGGTCCCTACTGTATTATATGTAAAAACTGAATGTAAATTCCTAAAGAAAATACGATTGGGCTTGATTATCATATCCTCCACCCCTTTTATTTTAATAGACTAGGGAAATAGTTAATGGGCCACTAACTCAGCCCAATAACCCTTTTATCCTCCTTTTGTTACTTCAGCCACTTGTTGAGCCCAAATAATCCTTGAACCAGACAGGTGTCTTCCTCTCCCTTTTCTCCAACATGCGTGTTCCACGTTTGTCCTTACCTGTCTCCATCTGATCAACCTTGTTCTTCAGCTCTTGGTCTAAGTCAGCTAAGCCACCATCCTCCATATTTAGGGGAGTGATTGAAGGTGTTCTATCATATATAGTCTCACATTTATTGGATGGGCAACTAATATGGCCTTTATAAGGCCTTTGGCACTCTCACCCTTTGAGCTAGCTTTTAGGGTGATGTATCCCAAGGTTCTTTACAATAATATTCTTTAGCATTCTTTATTTCGACATTTCTTGCTAGCAAAGACCACTATTTTTGGCTTTGGATCTTCCAAATCATTAACTTAAAAAGGAACACTTTGCGAAGCTTGACCAGCTTCAACTCCTTCCACTTCTCTTATAAGAGATAGTGTGGGACCTTTTAAGCCACATATATAAATTTTAATAACTATATCTATCTTCAAACTTTATAAAATTCATTAATTTTGTTATTTGTATGAGTGTGTATATATGTATGACTAACACGACTCAATTACAAAGATGTATCGTAATAATTGGATCAGCGGAAGTGACTTAGGATCTAGTATATATATTTGTATGCTGACGAATTATCATTGTCTCGCATTCTTAAAGGACATACTTTCACGTGTGTGTCTCCTTCGATATTTCTATTTCCACGTAGAGAACGTCCACTAACAACTCTTGTTGTCGACAATAGTTAGAGAATGAACAGACTTCCTAGTTGCAAGTTCTCCTTTGGAAGAAGAGAGGAAGCCGCTCCCATGATATGTGAGTCTTCTAGACTATTCTCAAGGTAGTGGGAATGGTGTGTGGGCACTTGAATTTTTCTCTTTTGATCATCATAAGCTACCCCTCTCCTCTTAGGCTATCAAGGCTTAAGATAGCTTATAAAGGAAACAAGAAAAACCTTGGTTCTCCTTTGGGCTCTTTTCACGTTAGTTAGGCCAATTTGGACTTTTACTCTAATATGAGTCCAAGAGCACAACAGGGCATATTTGTCATATGCCTAACAATCTTTCACTTCACTTGCTTTTGAGTATAAAATTGAGCACTAAGCCGAAAGCCATGTAACTCACCTGCTCCTATGGATGTTCATCAACCGATTCAAATCGCGGTGACCATATCAAAAAATTGATAACCGAATAAATTGAAAACAAAAAAAAATCGCAAATTTTAATTGGATTAGATCGGATTTCGGATTGGTTGATAAAAATCAATCTAATACAAACTGATCCAATATATTAATTTCCTTCTACCTACTTGGGTCTTGGGTCTTTCCCCAATCATAGCCCAAAAAATTCTAAACCCATTGACTAAACCCAAGAAAAAATTCAGTCACTTCTCATCAACAAAATTTTATCTGTGTAGAGTTTCATATCCCATTGCCAAAAAAAAACTATATTATCGTTTATTGATGCTTTTGTATTTCAATTTTTTTTACAAAGCCAATATATATAAAAGATGTTATTTGCACAATAATGATGAAACAAATTTTAGGATTTTCGAAAAATCGAAAATCGATCCAATCCAAACCGAAAAAAATTAGATTGGATCGGATCGGATTTGAAAAAAAATTCAAACTGAATGGTTAATTACATGATCAAACCAAATAAATTGGATTGGATGAGTTTTGCTTCCAAAACCGATCCAATCCAGAGCGCGAACACCCCTACCTGCTCCTCAATGAGTGTGTCAACCAAGATATCTACCCACCACTTATCTTAAGCTAGCATGGGGATCCGCCATCTATTATTAATCAAGGCTCCTAAAAATTAATAAGTGATTATCTAATTTGGTGATACTCCATTAGAAATTTGAAGCCGTACTCCAAGATTAATAATACTTTTAACAGTAAATACCATTTTCGGTCATCAGCAATTTTTACGATGCCCGCTTTAGTCCCTAGCAAATAAAAAGGCTATTCGTGGTCCCTAAGAAATTCAAAATGGATCCATTTTAGTTCTTTTGAGGGACTAATGTGGGTCTTTTTTGAATTTGTGAGGACCACGATTTCAACTAAATGAGTTCATTTTGAATTTCTCAGGAACCACGAATAGCCTTTTTATTTTCTAGGGACTAAAGCGAACATCGAGAAATTTGCTGAGGACCAAAAAAGATATTTACTCTACTTTTAATATAAATATGCATCACCCCTTTGTAAAATATCGATAATTGATTGATAGGATTTCTGTTACTCAATCAATTATTTTTTCCTTGACTGTGATAATTTCTCTAATGTATTGCATGCATCGGCTAGTATCTTCAATATTCGAGTACTAAAACATATCAAGAGGATATTTCCTACAATTCCATATTGTTTATTGCATAAATATCGATAATCAAATAATTACACTCCCAAAATTTCGAGTTATTGGTTGTCAATAAATCAAACCTCACTAGTTGGTAAATCAAAGAATAAAAACTAGTTAATTACCTATTTATAATAAACTCGGGATTAAAAGCAATAATGTAACTATAGTTAACTAGAGATTTGATACCTTATGACAAAAATACAACCTTAATAAAATTTCTCTGTAATCCTTTCAATGTGAATATTAATTCACACAAATATTTTATAATGATTCGGATAAACCATTTCATAAAATATTGCATTCTAAATAAAGCACCCAATTTTATTTAGCAGTTGTAAACTTGTTCATCAATTGTGAGAACCTATTATTATATCCTCCATGAGCGTATCCAAATGATCATATACTCCACAATTGATCTGGACATTTATGTTTGTGAATTGTGTTCACATAAATAATAAAAAATACCTCATTTGTAAAATTTAGAAAAAGATTATATTGTTACTTTATCTTACTCTAAGAGTATAATGAACATAATATCTCTTACTCGCTTAATGTAAGTTTGAGATTCTCCTAAGACCCAAAGAAGTAACATAACTCTCTAATACAAATTCAAGCAAACTTTTGGTGAAAGGGTTTAACAAGGTTAACCTCTGATGTTATCTTGGTTTAGTATAAACCTCATAGCTTGAGGTCGATTTTCTTGTGTCAATATCCCACCAAAAATCTGAGTCCGTGTAACTTACAGTCTCAAGACTCCAACTAGAATATACTAGCATATAATTTCTTGTTCTCTGTAAATATACTTTAGCATATGCTTAACGGCTATCCAACATTCCTTTCTAGGGTTGGATTGATACTAGCTCACTACTCCTATTGTGTGACACATATCTAGCTTGGTGCAAAAATGACATACATAAGACTACATATTGTCGAAGTATAGTCATTCTACTTATGCATTATTTCTGCTCAGGAGTCTTTTGGAGAATATTCCTTAGAAAGATAAATTTTATGTCTGAGGAATGTGATTCCCCTCTTAGAATTCTTCATGTTGAATATGACAATAAATTTGTCAATGTAAACAACCTAAGATAATGTCAATAATTTATTCTTCCAGTCTCGTAAAAATTTTATATCAATAATATGATTGGCTTCCTCGTATCCTTCATATCAAAATTCTTTATTTTTCTTTGTTGTAAGATGGTTTTTGTGCAAAATCGTGATTCGTATATGGATTTAAGGAGAACTTCAATTTGCATAGAGAACCGACTTTAAAAAAAGAGAAAAGAACAGATATTATATTTATAAGTGAAATATTGTAGAAAACAAATTTATTTTAATAGTCTACATTTAATTTTAGGGCATCGTGCACATGTTAAATACAATTTCTTGGAATTATCATGCATTTTTTTTAATCTTTTTATTTTATTTTACACTATTTATATTCAATATTAATTAATCATGCGTATTTTTCTTATAATTCAATTATTTTTAATTTATATTTTAAAATTTTATCTAAATTTAAAATTATTTATGCATTGTTACCAGAAAAAACATATTTATGCATTACGCGAGTTATTTACTAATTTCAATATAAAATCTTGATTTATTCAAAATCTTAATCCGCATTTAACAATTAGATGGTGCAATTTTTATTCTTCTTTTTTGTCCTAACGTTGTAAAATAATAAATACATTATTATTTGATTTACATATATATATATATGACTTAATTAAATATTTCTTATAAATATAATTGTTTATTTAATAACTCTAGATAGATGCACATTAAACTCTACTCATTTCGTCTACTGTTTTCCCCCAACACCCCCCGGTGCGCCCCTTTTCCCCTTTTGTTAACTTGTTTTATAACAAATGAACGTTTGCTTAGGGCTATATAGTCTAACATTTGGGCATGATGCCCTCTAATGAATAGAAGTATTGGCCCAATGCTAAAACTACCCGTTAGCTCAACACAATCAATCATCTCTTAATGATAATTAAGTTGCAAAGTTGATAATTACATAGCAACCAGCCAACTAGTATAGTTATCCGTGCAAACACGAGTAAATAAAATGTTCAGAATCAAAATTAAATTAAATTAGTAAAACATTAAATAATAATAAGAGATTAAATATATATATATATATATATATATATTAATTTTATTAAATAAAAATATTTATATTAGTAAATATAATTAAAAATATGAACAAATGTATTATGAATGAAAGTATTAATTAATAAATTAATAAAGAATTATAATATGAGTGAATTATAAATGAATAAATAAAAATATTTAATAAAAATAGGATTTGATCGAATGTAAATCAGAATACATTTCTCATAAAAATTGACAACATTTTGTCCATTGACATCTTTCTACTCAATTGGTGTAATTCAATTGGCAATACAAGCCAAATAGATGGGGAGAGATCGAACTTGAGATCAATTTCTACTAAATATATTTTTGGAGAATTAATATTCAAAGAATTAAAATTTATAAGAATACAGAAGATTAATTTGTCTCAAATAAATAATTAGGTCTGTATAAAAAAAATACACCTTTCTAAACTTATTTAGTAATTAGACATAAATGTTACTTGTCTTTCACCAAAAACAAAAAGTTACTTGTCATTTCAAATGTTACGCCTTTTTTAAAATGTTTTTATTTGCATATAATATAAATATTCACCATGTAATTTCATTAAAAGTTTTGCTCTCATTTAGTGGATACGTTTGTCATTATAATTTATAGGGACAAATGTTTATAATGACAAATGTTTTTCATACATACATAAAAATGTGTAGAGTTCATACGTGGGACCATATGAAAAGAAGAGAAAAAAAAATTGACCCCACACACTTTAATATATAGTAGAGATAAATTTATCTCCTCAAGCATAAAAAATATTATCCCATTCATTGATCATTTCCTTTTCTTGCAGCACCAGACTATTATAAATACCCATCATAAGGTCTTGAGGCTTTGGAGAGTGAAAACTCCTGTGTTTTGAGACATTGTTGCATTAATTAATTCACATATTACTTACCTGTTTGGTTGATTCTGCTTATTGCAGCTCATGGCTAAAGGCGGCATCACCAAAGCAAACATGTTGCTTCTCCGGTAAATTCTCATTAACATATAATTAGTCTCTTAATGATCAATACAAAGGCATTAGCATGAGCTTTTCACATGAAATACTGCATTAAGTGCACCAAAGGGGTCATGTTTCATTTCATGTTAGCAGTTTAATTAATTGTTTTTTCATGTGTTATTTAACATGCATGATGCATGACAATAATTCATTTATCTATTTGAATGCGAGATTGTACGAATGCTAATTGATTAGCAAGAAATCTTTGACAGCCAAGGCCCTTTTTCACATTTTCAATTGTTATCAAACTTCAAAGAGAAAGTTCTAACAGATCATAACAAACGAAATGTCAAGTTCATGCAGGGGAGCTAAGAAAGAAAAAATTGGGCTCAGCAAGTTCTCAAGCACTGTTCAAACTGCTGCAGGAAGCTCCGGAGGAGTTTCAAAGAGTGGTGGGAAAATAGAGGATTCAGCATGTTGGGTTCCACACCCACGCACAGGAATTTACTACCCAAAAGGCCAAGAGTGGGTGATGGATGATGTTCCAAAGGGTGCAGCTAGTTTCACTCGCACTTGCTGGTTCAGAAATGTTGATGGTGTGGACAATCCCATTACCCAACCTTGATGCTCCACAACATTACCATAATATGTATCAATAGTTAAATAAGAACAATTCTGCTGCAAAAGTAGCAATTGTGACATTTTAAGCATGAATAATAGTTAACTGTATCACAATTCACAACAAAGTTTATTAAGCTTGCTCCTTCTTTTTATTAAGTATTTTCTCATTTGCTTCTCTTTATTAAGCATCTGATAAAGAAGCCAACATCAATTACAAAAATAAGTTGGATAATATTTTAAGTTTTCCTAATGGAATAATATGACAGCCAGGTTTGTTGAGCAGCATGAATTAACCTTTTGTTGCACCATTGAATCGGGTGATTGTTTTTCCATTGAATCGAATATGAGCTCTTACAGAAAAAGTGTTTTCAATCATGAAGCATTCATGCCAAATGCAAATGTTTATTCGAATTCCAGTGTTATATGATAGTTGATAAACAGTTGCTTTCATTATTGCACTGTCTTAAAAAAATAAGACATCATCGTACGTGAGGCCCGACTTTAGCATGATAAAGATGATTAACTTGTTGCCCTGTCATCTTAATGGCGCATCTGTACCTATGTACACAATCATTTTTGTCACGTGAAATTACTATACAAGTATCTCTCCCTCGATGGATTAAAAGAGAAGCTAGCAACCCAAAGTTTGAACATGATTTTTTTTTTTTAAATAAAATTATTTTGAATATAAATTTTTGAAAACTGGTTTTGAGAGTAGAAGAACAATAAAAGTTATTTGAATATAGTTGTATTTAAAGTTATAAAGAATTTGTATTTATTTACAAGAATGTTATTAATGAACTTTTATCATTATAAGACTGCTATTTCTAAATAAAAAAAAAATTAATTATAAGACTGCTACTGCAAAATAATTTAAAATTAAAAAGAAGTTAAATTTGTTTATGAAAGTATCATTAATGAATCCTTATAATTAAAAAAATTGTCACCGCAAAAATAATAAAATCAAAAAATAATTTTTGAGAACATCTCTAACTTGTTCTCCTTTTTAAGTTTTAAAAACTCAAAAAAAAATGATAAATAATCATTTTCAAAAAAGTTTTTTATTTTTTATTCTAAAAATTAAGAAACTATTTTAAAAACAAAAAAAATCAAACATGTCTTTTATTTCTATATTATAATAGAAATTTTCAAGTATGTACTCCTCTAATTTTATAATTTCATTTTTAGCAATTTAAGACGTGATTGTTTGAGTTAGTAAAAATTGGAAGGCAGAAAACTTAGGTTTTTTTTTTTTTTTTTGCAAATTCTTCATAAAACAAAATTTGAAAATGTAATACAACCTGATAGGATAGCGGATCCTATTTGGATATCTCAGGCAAAAATCAAAAGAACAATGGAAAACAAGAGAGAAAAGAAATTCGAGAATCTGTATATTTCAATTGAATACCTCAGAATAACATGCAAGTCCCTTTCTATAGGACACGCATCTTGCTAACCGTGTAACTGCCTTCTACAATTGCCACATAAGCAACAGACTACTAAAGGTTCATATTACACATTGCTAAGGACTCACACAATACACTTGCTAACTATAATAGTCTATTCAGTAATATTGGGTCATCTTGGGCTGATTACACAATGTAATCCTTAGCCCAAGATGGTGCTCCAGCTCTTCTTTTTAATTTGGGCCCTTCACACGTATCATTGGCCCTTGCTGCAATAAGAACCTTGTCCTCAAGGTTCAGCTGAGGTAATGGAAATTCTGGATAAAACATGAGAAGATCATCTTCATACTCCCATGTAGCATCTTCAGGAAGTGAGCTGGTCCATTGAATAAGCCACTGTCTGTGTTGCTCTGGTCCTACTGGAATAACCCGGGACATAACAGCAGCCAATGGGATCTGGACTGGTTGGTTCTCCTTGGTAAGTTCAGGTAATGGGACGGCAGTAGTGGAACTATCCCCTTTAAACGGTTTGAGCACTGAGATGTGGAAAGAAGAGTGGATGCGACAACTGTCAGGTAGCCCAACTTGGTAAGCTACAGGACTTAGCACTCGAACAATAGGATAGGGGCCAAAATATCGCTTGGAAAGTTTCTGACACTGTCTCTTAGCTAGAGTGATTTGCCTATAAGGCTGCAACTTCACCAACACCAAATCACCTACTGATAAAATAACATCCTTCCTGTGCTTATCAGATTGAACTTTCATTCTATTTTGAGCACCTTGCAGCTGATGCTTAAGGTACCTCAGCAAGTCATCCCTATGACTTAAAGTGGCATCAACAGCCTCGACACGCACTGACCCTTTACTGTAGGATGGAATCATAGATGGAACTTTTCCATACAAGGCTTGAAAAGAGGTCATTCCAATTGAAGAATGGACAGCTGTGTTATAATGGTACTCAGCCCATCCCAAATACAATGCCCATTTATGATTTTCCTCATGACAAAATGCTCTAAGGTACTGCTCCAAGTAACGGTTGGTGACCTCCGATTGTCCATCTGTTTGGGGATGGTAGGAAGTGCTAGTCCTCAACTTAGTACCACTGTTCTTGAACAGTTGAGTCCAAAAATGGCTCAAAAAGATTGAATCTCTGTCAGAGACTATGGTATTAGGGAAACCATGCAATTTGATCACCATATCACAAAACAATGAAGCTACTTTGGTAGCAGTGTAAGGAGTAGCCAAAGCACCAAAATGCGCAAACTTTGTTAAACGGTCTACTACCACTAGTATTACATTGAATCCTTTAGACCAAGGTAAACCAGTGATGAAGTCCATAGTCAAGTCTTCAAAGACTCCATCAGGAACAGGTAAGGGTTGGAGCAGCCCCAAAGGAGGGGAAGTGGTATTTTTGATCATTTGACAAGTAGAACACTTAGCAACATAGTCCTGAACATCTTTCCTCATAGTCTTCCAATAAAAGGAAGCAGACAGCCGGAGGAATGTTCGAGTAATTCCAGCATGACCTCCTGTCAAAGTGGAATGTGCTTCCTGTAGGATAAGATTTTTCAAAGCAGAAGTTACACCAAGCAAATAACGATTTTTATGGTACAAGATACCATTCCTATCAGTTATATCAGCATTGGTCAACTCATTATTCTGCAGTTTCACTCGAATATCCTTCAACGCAGGATCAGAGTCATTTTCAGCTCTAATCTGATCGATTAAAGGAAATGTGACTTCAGTCAGCAGGGTGAAATTCATACCCGCAGGTTCCTCTTCAAAGCATCTAGATAAGGAATCAGCCACTACATTAGTTGTGCCTGGCTTATACTCAATGGTGAAATCATATCCCATAAGTTTGTAGGCATATTTCTGCTGTTCATTAGTTTGCACAGTTTGCGTGAGCAACTCCTTCAAGCTTCTGTGATCTGTGCGAATTATAAACTTAGAACCTAGCAGATAGTGTCTCCACTTCTTAACAGCTTCGGTCAAAGCATACAACTCCCTGACATATGTGGAAGCAACCTGCATCCTTGGCCCAAGTTTTTTGCTGAAAAAGGCTATAGGATGATTCTGTTGTTTCAGAACAGCTCATATTCCTATAGCTGAAGCATCGGTCTCAACAATAAAAGGAGAGGAAAAATCAGGAAGAATCAAGATTGGAGTCTCTGTCATTGCCTTTTTGAGAACTTCAAAAGCCGTAGCAGCCTCTTCTGACCAGAAAAATGCATCCTTCTTCATCATGTCTGTGAGAGGAGAGGCAATAGAAGCATAATGCCTAATAAACCTTCGATAGTAACCTGTGAGACCAATAAATCCCCTCAATTGTTTGATGGTTTTTGGTAGGGGCCAGTTTTGCATTGCCTCAATTTTTTTTTGGTCAGCCTTCACACCAGAACCCGAAACCAAGTGGCCTAAATACTCCACTTCGTTCAATGCAAAGGAGCACTTGCTGACTTTAACCATGAAGAGATTTTCCTGCAAACAACTTAAAGTTAAGACAAGGTGATTATAATGATCCCCCATTGATCCACTATATATAAGGATATCATCAAAGAAAACAATGATGAACTTGCGGAGATAAGGTCTAAACATGTGATTCATGGCTGCCTGGAAGGTGGAGGGTGCATTGGTTAAACCAAATGGCATTACCAAGAACTCATAATGCCCCTCATGAGTTCTAAATGCGGTTTTGGATGTATCCTCAGGAACTAGTAAAATCTGATGATAGCCACTCCTCAAATCAAGCTTGGTAAACACCCTTGCTCCTTGAAGTTCATCCAATAACTCATCTATGGTAGGGATGGGGAAACGGTCCTTGATTGTAATATTGTTCAAAGCCCTATAGTCAATGCACATTCGCCAAGAATTATCATGTTTTTTAACCAGCAAGACAGGAGAAGAAAAGGGACTTCTACTTTCCCTAATGAAGCCAGAAGCCAATAAGTCTGAAACTTGCTTTTCAATTTCCTCCTTTTGATGGTGAGCATATCGATATGGCCTCACATTGACTGGTTGAGCTCCTGCAACTAAATGTATTGCATGATCACAATTCCTCGAAGGTGGCAGCCCTTGAGGTAATTGAAAAACTGGTTGAAACTGTAACGAAATCTCCCACACAGCAACAGGAATTTTATCCTTCAAGGACAACAATTCAGGTACAATATCAGGAACCAACTGCATCATTTCACCTGTGAATGTTAAACATTGTGGTACAACAGTTTTCTCCTTTCGACCAATGAAGTCTCCATGCAAAATCACCCTTTTGTCATGATACACAAACTCCATAGACAACTCAGAATAGTCATGAATGACCCTGCCCAAATTACTCAGCCAAGAAATACCCAGAATCACTTCAAATCCAGACAAATTGATAACCCACAGATCAACACAGAAACTATAACCTTGGATCACCAATGGCACATTCAAACATTTCCTATCACACACTAGGAACTCCCCATTACCCATAAAAACACGCATTCTAGGAACTTTTATAGTAGACAAACCTGCAGCATCCACTAGTTGTTTCTGGATAAAATTGTGAGAACTTCCAGAGTCGATAAGAATGGCAATGAACTGACCTTTGAATGTAACCCGAAACTGAAGGGCTCGAGGATTCATTTCTCCTTTTAAAGAATGTAAGGCAGCTTCATGACTATCTTCGTGTGCTACCTCAGGTTGCCACACAATCTGTTCCTCAGGTTCCTCTAATTGATCATCAACGTCACCCACCAACAAGAAAAGTTTGGCAGGACACTTATGGCGAGAATTCCACTTCTCATCACAAGTGTAGCACAATCCTAACTCCCTCCTTTTGCGTAAATCTTCAGTACTCAATTTCTTAAAAGGAACATTAGATGGTAGAGCAGGTAAGGCAGGTTTGTCACTCGGTAATATGGCAGTCAGTGGTTTGGGTTGCTCCACTGTATAAGAGCTCTTAACAAAGCTCTTCTTACTACCTGCATATGTAAAAGAAGATCTTAACTCCACGAAATAAGCATCATAAGTAAGTGATAGCTGCATTGCCTGGTGAAGAGTGATGGGGGAATGGAGCTGAATAGCTCTTCGTAAATCTGGAAGTAAACCAGATACAAAGAAGCTCATTAAAATTTCGTCAGAAAAATCAGTGACCTGATTGATCAAGGCCTCGAAATTTTTAATATAATCATTCAAGCTTCCTTCCTGTGTGAGCTTCGAAAGAACACCCCTCAAATCGGTATATGCCGTGCCACCAAATCGCTGTCGAATTGCCAGTTTTAATTGCTCCCAGATTGAACAGAACCACCATTGAATAACCACTGAAACCAAGGACCTGCTAGTCCTTCCATGCGCATTCCCGCCAATTTCACCTTCATCGAATCAGGAACTTGTTGCAGACCAAAATAAAGCTCCGTGCGGAAGATCCAACTATTCGGATCTGTTCCGTTGAAGAGTGGCAACTCCATTCGAATAGACTTCATAAACGAACGGGGATCGTCAGTACCAAATCGCGGATGTGATGTTCCGCCCAAATCGTGCACAGAAACAGAAGGAGCACCATGTGCATGAGCCGTGGATCCAACCACCGCTGCATGTATTTCTTGCATTTGCACAGAGAGACTGAGAAATTGATTCTGGTGTTCGTTGAAACGTTGTTCAACCCTAGCTTGCATGTCCTCCAAACTACGATCGATACGAGTCTGGAACGCAGTAAATTCATCCGCCAGATCCTGAACACGCATAATGAAATCTTATTGAATTTCAAAGAGATGAAAGCACCAATGATAGGATAGCGGATCCTATTTGGATATCTCAGGCAAAAATCAAAAGAACAATGGAAAACAAGAGAGAAAAGAAATTCGAGAATCTGTATATTTCAATTGAATACCTCAGAATAACATGCAAGTCCCTTTCTATAGGACACGCATCTTGCTAACCGTGTAACTGCCTTCTACAATTGCCACATAAGCAAAAGACTACTAAAGGTTCATATTACACATTGCTAAGGACTCACACAATACACTTGCTAACTATAATAGACTATTCAGTAATATTGGGTCATCTTGGGCTGATTACACAATGTAATCCTTAGCCCAAGATGGTGCTCCAGCTCTTCTTTTTAATTTGGGCCCTTCACACGTATCACAACCACAGTTAATAAAATTGGACTGGACAAGCTCGTCAAATCAATAGAACTAGATATTAGGTTAGGTCAACTGTGAAGTAACAAATTGGCTTGAAGATCGGTCGATGAACTTTATATGAGTTTAACTCGTTTTTGGAGTTTTACACAAATATTACGGAGTTGTTCGAATATATACTGTGACAAAGAATATATGCAATATTGTACTATAAAAAAAGGAATATAAACCCCCAAGGGTAGCTCAGTTGGCAGCTGAGCTCCCAAGGGATTTCTTGGTGCAGGGTTCAAACCCTGCGTTAAGCAGTTTCTTGGAAAATCTTTGGGGGTCAGAGGATAAGCCAAAAATCTTCGGTTGGGGGGTTAGTCTCGTCCTTTCTCCGGTTGCGAAGCTTAGTGCACTTACTGTTACAATGAGGGGCTAGCCCAAACGGGCCGTACCCCGAGGACATGGTACCCGGAGAAGGTTGAATGGGGATACCTCCTGGCAATGTACAAAAAAATATATATATATATATATATATATATGCAATAATGTACAAAAAAACAATAAGTAAAACTCTTTTATTAGCCAACTCATAATTTTGGCTACTCTTATAATCTTTTTTCTTTGGTAAAAATATTAGAGAAAAAAAGTTATCTCATTTAATTAAATATTAAGGATATATGTATTAAAACTTAAAAGAAATGATAAGGATATATTAACAAGCTTTAGTAAAACTTATTATCGACAAAATTTAAATTTAAATTGATATTTACGTATAACTTATTAGTTAAAATATTATAAGGTAATATTTATAAGGGTTCGTTTTTTTACAGTCAATGTAGATGAGCTATCTGCATTAAGCAAAAAATAACGTCATTTTGAGGTGAAAATGAATGTATATTTGTAATTATAATTCATTTTTGGATTATAATAGTTTATTTCATTATAATTTTTTATTTTTCAACCCAAAACGACGTCGTTTGGGGAGTGAATGTAGATAACTTATCTACATTCACTATATAAAGCCTATTTATAAAGGTTTTAATGTTTCTACATTGAATGTAGATAAGTTATCTACATTCACTCCTAAAACGACGTAGTTTTGAGTTGAAAAATTAAAAATTATAAAGAAAAAGACTATTATACCCCTAAAATAAATTACAATTACAAAAATATTTTGATTTCCGTCTCAATAAGACATCATTTTGGGCTCAGTGTAGATAACTTATTAAAATTGACTGCAGAAAAAATGAACCCATTTATAAATGACTTATCAATAAAAATCTTCTCATAAAAATCATACATAAGAATAGAACTTTAAAATAAAAATAATTAATTATACTAATTGAGCTAAACTTTATTGTCAATCTTATACATAGGTATGTCGTTAAAGTTAATTGAAGTATTTTACTCTTTATCAAGCAATAATATATGGGGAATAATTAAAATTAAATTAAATCAACAATGATGAAATCACACCACTCGTGTTGATATATAAGTGAAAATTAGAAAGTCACTAGGGTTAGCTTAGTGGTGATGGGATATTGATAGTTATATAATAGGTTGTGTGTTCATTTCTTTAAATGTATCCAAAAAAATAGACATTCTCTACGAGCTCATTTGTTTACCAAAAAAAAAAAAGTGAAAATAAGACCAAATGATGGTAGTTCAGTTGGTGCTAGGAAATTGAGCAGGTGTAGGTAAGAGCATGTGTTCGATCCTTCACGGTATCATTTTTGAAAGAGGTTTAAAACTTTAATTGTGGGACTTTTCCCGAATCGGATTAGTTACGAAGCGAAGAACAAATTGAAATATCTCAAAAAAAAAAAATTAAAAATAAGAACAAACATTTCCATCTCAACCTATTTTTACTTCCCCACATACCAACTCGATCAAACCTTTTTTTTTTTTGGGTGACATACTTTTGGGAATCTAACCTCACAGGATTGGCTTAGGGGGTGGGGAATACAGGCACCCATTATATGTGATTAAAAGCATTGGAATATATTCGATATTACTTTCTTTCTTTTTTGGAATACCGAAATTACTTTCTCAACATGAAGTCATGTCACAATAAATTTTTTAAAGTGAGGTATTGAAGAATTTTTCCTATTTTTGACTGGAAGAGGGGGAAGCTTCAACTAAATGGTGTAGAAAGTAATTAAGACTGATAAACAACAGCAAATCGCAATACCAAAGCGTGTGCATGTTCTCTTCATCGATTAATAATTTAAATAAACTTTACTTTCAAAATATCTTATTTATGATAGAATAAACTTTCTATTATTAATTTCTTGATATTCGAGTTTCCTCTTTTTAATGGCTAGCAAATACTTATGTTTTGAGGTATACTATTTTCGTACTAAAATATTATATTATGAGCAATGCCTTTTATCATGAAAAGTATTCTTGAATATGATACTAATACATGTGGTGGCTAATAACTAAGATGCTAGCGGGGGGAATTCTAAATTCAAATGTGCAGAACGTATGTGGCAATCGACGGACAAATTTTCAATACTTCATTTCGTTTACTTTGATTCGTTTACTTTTTTTTATTTTTTTTTTAACACATGATTCGTTTACTTATTATCATCAAAATACTTATGAATGCCGAATTTTTAAAATTCAGCTAGAATTAAAAATATATATATTAAAGGAAAAGTAAATGTTTAGAATTGAAAATAATAAAAGAGAATTTGAAATTAAAATAAAACAACACGTGTCATAGCAAAAAAAAATAAAACATTCTAAAATAAAAGTATTAAAATTTAAATAAAAAATGATGAATTATATAAACACCACCTGCTACACCGGTTATTCAGCTGCTCCAATTAAATCAGGCTCATATAACAAAAAATGATATCGTCATTATCATCACGTTAAAAGATTACAATTATACAAAGGTAAATTAATGGTTATAATTTTATAACTACTTATTTTAACATTTTTTTTTCTCTTTTATTATCATTGATCCACTTTTGCATGATTATAATTTCTTACATAACATAATCATATAATTTTTCACATAAGAGAATCCAGATCGAAATTAAGTAAAATAATGAGGACTGCAAAATTCTTTCTATTAAAATTTTAATAATTATTTTTAAGTGGTATATGGATTTGTACACAACTGCCGACTAATGGTATTTACGAAAATTGTGCAAAATTTTCCTTTCCCTAGAAATGTGCTCCCAAAGTAATCAAAACTTTCGTTGAGCTAGCAGTTGGTTTGCAGGACAACGATCCATTTACGTTTTTTCATCTTAATTATTGAAATGTCACGTTTTATGAAACGCTATCAGCAAAAATAGGTCTTTTTTGTTATATGTCCAGCGCCAAAGGTTCAGAAGCACGGACACGACTTTTTTTAAAAAATTTGTATGGGCATACTCTGACACGTTTTGACACGTGTTTGATATGTGGCTAATATTTTAGGATACTCGGTTAATTCTTCGACACGCAGTCAACTTTTTTTGACATACGATCAAAGCTCCGACATTTTTTTTCTTTTTTATTCTTAATTTTATTTTATTAATTTAATATAAAAAAAATTATAAATTAATTTTTTTCCGTTATGAAATTTGACATGAAAAATTAACAAAATACCGAAAATTATTTTTGTTTATATTTATGTTATGAAATTTAAATATTTGATTAGTTATATGACTTATTATGGACTCTTATATGTATTAAATATAAATTATATTATATATATTAAAATTTTTATTTAATATCAAAACGTGTCTCAACGTGTCGAAATATAACATTTTTTAAAATTAACATATCGATGTGTAATGTTATGTCTCATATTCTGTATCGATATCTGTGCCTCTTAAGCTAAAGGCATGTCCAAGTTCAGGACCAGTCACTAGGGTCAGCTGGTCGTTTGCCCAATTTTTTATAAAATTAATCGTCTCCCTCTTTTCTCTCTCTCCATTCGTTATTTAATCGGTTGATATTTGATTTAGTTTTAAAACACTGCATTGAATGTTGTATGGTATTCAAAAAGTTAGTGATAAAGGTGCATTTTGTAGTATTTGTTGATTCTTATTTTTATCATAAATATTTAAAATTTTATTCTATTTTTTTTGGGCAACATTTATGATTTTATTAAGTAAATTGACGAATAATATATAATTAAAAATTTACCTTAAATATCTATTGAAATATTAAGGTGCTGAATTTTTTTTGATTCATCATATTTGTCAATTAAAATTGTTGTACACATTTAATAAGGTTTAGATGATCTTCATTAAAAAATATATAGTTATATTTATTTAAAATGTCTTTTTTTAAATATCAAAAATATATTTTATTACTTTTTATTTTATAAAAATATTAAATATAATATTATAATTTTAATAATAATTAATATATTTTTTATTTTTTAAAATCACATGTATTGCTTAAAAAATTGCTTCATCCGAAATTATTAAATGATATCTGTTAACAATAGAGGATGCTAATTTGGAATAGCAAACTGAATTACTAAACTAAGAGACATAGGTTGCAGCGCAGACTCAACTTTCAGGGAATCGAATCTAACACCGAAGCAACCTTAAATCTAACACCAAAGTAACCAGTGAATTGATTAGTGATTGACGCTATACGTAGTGGCGGAGCCCGACAAAAGTTTAATCCTTTGAAAAAAAATTAGTGAATGCCAGCTATGGAGGAAGTCATTGAAAGAGCTGTTATTTTTATAATTTTATAAAGGGAAATAATTTTTTTATATTCTAAGAAAATAATTATCTTATATTATAAAAATAAAATTGCAAGTAAGATCCATAAGTAAGATAAGAGAGACAAAAAGAAGGGAGACTCATTCATTTTGTGTGTGTAAGAAATTTAATTATTTCATATAAAATAAAATAAATATAACCTTTTTATAAATAAGAAATCAACTATTTTTGAAAACTAATGCTGAGGCACTTGCTTGCAGGTTTTAAGGTGACTCCGCCACTATTTATAGGACAAAATGTTGCTCACTAGTCTTATCAAATCTTAAAAAGAAGAGCATATTTTGTTGGAATTCGCTGTGTTAATTTAGCATTCAATAAAAGGGTTTTATAAGAGTTATATCGTAGGAAAAATGATTGTGTAATGTTATAGAGGTTTTTTTTGCATGTCTTAATTTTTTTTTTTCTTTTGCTTTAAAAAATGTGGGCTCCACAAAATGTTGTGTGTGTAGAAAAAATTTTCGTATCATGTTAAAGGACAAACTAAAACCCCTCAATAAAATGATACTTATCAACAATTTAAGAGCACGGGGATTATGATATGCGAGGAGTTCTGAGTTATGAAGTATTCATACTTCAAAAATTTTGATGTGTCGTGTTTAATTTTTCGACACTAACCGACACTTTTCGACACTTCAATACTCATTGCAAATACTCAAAGAAAAATTAAAGGTTACGTTGCGTTGCATTTTGAGTTTCAACTATTAGATTCGTTAAATTACGATTACAATTTTATTGAGTTTAATATAAACATTTGGGATATATTATATCTCTTTGCAAACTTGATGGGTATTATAAGTTTAACTTTATTTTTTTTATTAAATTATTGAATACTAAATATAATATACACTATATAAATTAAAAATATTTTATAATATCAAAACGTGTTCTAACGTATTAAAATTTAATATTTTTTAAAATTAACATATCAGAGTATCGTATCATGTCATATTCCGTACCCGTGTCGATCTCGATGCAACATAATTCTAGGCATCTACTCCGGTGAGTAACATTACACCCCAAATATGGAGAGAAGTGGGAGACTATTATTTTTTATTTTTTTAATTATGCAAAGGATCCGCGGGTCCCGTTGACAGGTCATGGACCTTTTAGCTCTATCAGTTCAAGACACGTTTTTTCTTATAACAGGTCATGGATTGGACACGAGCGGGGGAAAAAAAAAAAAAAAAAACCACTGGAGCGTGATATTTCGATAATTATGATGAAAAAATGTGACAAATGAGTTCTTATGCCGCTGGTTTGCAATGTGCAGGTACTTTCACGTTATTAGTTGGATTTGGCAACGAAAGATCAATGGAAGGGTTATTGGTTACCTTTTGTCGTTGTGTTGGTTACCGCTAGCTGTGTATCCCAAAATTGTACCTTCAGCCAGCAAACGGTTCAAGCAATACCCATTAACAAACAATTTGATTTTAACATTCAAACACGTTTGGTCGACATTGTTTTTAATGTAACACGCGGTCAAGATAATTTGCATAGCTAAGATCGAAAAAGACAAGCATACCAAACATGGTGGATGCAACAATTTCTTGCTTTCCCTCAACGTCAATTCTCGCGTTGCGTATAGAAGGCTGTCATTATTTTCAAAGTTTACCATCCATTCCTGTATTGCCTATGCATACTGTTTGTTCATATTCAACATTAGATTTGTGCACTATCTTCTTCTGTATGATTGATATGCTTACCCCAACTGTTAGATATTATTATGCTGGTTTAGAGATTATTTCATATTCAAAGAGGTACCGAAACAACCTCGTGGGAGAAATACTGGAAACTATATTGGTGATATAAAACCATCTATAACTCAGGATCCGAGGTATTTTACAGCCACAACTTTTCCAGTATTAAAATCTATATTCCGCCAAACAAAACTCCCATTTATTCAGTAAAACATACATTAAGAGGAAAACAAACAGATAAAAGGTAAGCAACGGAAGATAGATTAGCACTAAGATTAACTAACTATTGATTCTGGGATACAAAGAGATGTAGACCCGACATGTAACAGTGTGTCTATATCCCCTCAGAGAGGAACTGCTCCTTTCCTGCAAAGTTGAGACTAAATCAAAATATGAATGAGAAGATTTGGAAGTTTTTCTTATGTAGCATTAAAATGAGATTGTGCAACTAATGATATGCAGACAGTTACCTTTTCAAAGCTCATCTTTTCCTTGTTCTTCCTGAGCAGGTTTATCCCGGTTCTTTTCAATGAATTCTATGATATCTTCCTTGGTCCTACCGCCATCGTATTGTGATATCTTTCCACTTGCTGACCTAAAGTACACGGTTGGATAACCTTGCACATCAAAGGTTTCACTTGGGATATCGTTGGCAGTTGCATCCTGGAAAGTGATACAAATGATGTGCAGAAGAAAGTTTAGCAAAAAAGTATAACATGATAATTTCATTAAAAATGAATTTCTTAAAAGTCTGCACAAACTCAGTCCGATTCATCGTTGGGTTATTATTTTTGTACCACATGGCTTTCGGTATAGTTGTCAAAGTTACTTCCATCATCGATTGAGACAATATACCAGCATAATTATCAAAGAAAAAAACTAGACACGTTTCTTACCAGTTTTGCAATGATGACATCAGCATCACTTTGATATGAGATAGCAACTTCTTCCAAGATTGGAGCCAACTGTTTGCAATGACCACACCAAGGAGCATAAAACTCCAGCAAAACTGCAAGGTGTTGGTGTATGATAAAGGAAAACTACTAATTAACACTAGTGATGTATATGAGAGATTAAAATTATTGTGTATATTTGCTGCTATACATAATCACAGATTCATAATGGAATAAGAAGGACATGTGAGTTGGCAGGTAAAATTAATTCTATACATAACAGATAGATAACAACATCGGAAGGACATGTTTAATTAAAATAGCAATGAAAGTAGGGGCAAAATTTAATTTTGTACGCAAACATATAACATATAAATTATGTCAGTTTAACTGATGACTACGCTAAGACCTAGAGATAATATAAGCCAAGAAGATACACAAAACACATTACGGAAACAATAAATAAGGTTTGCCACAATCAACCAGCTACTTTCAGTCAAGAGAACTCATGATCACAAGCTAAAAAAAATCAAGAAACAACATTGGCTACTTTGTTGACACACTCTATTTTACTAAAATCTTTAGTTTTTAAAGGAATAACAAAATAATTTTTTGTTGAACTTTCTTTTAATTATATAAACCAGAGATCTTCCTTTAATGTTATTTTAAATTTAGTTTTGATTAAAAAGATTAAAAAGTCTTTTCCTTTATACTTTGCAACCAATGATAATAGCAATGGATTCACAGCATTAACAATACACAGAAAGGGAAAATTGCTTAGTCCTAGAAATGTGATGAAATCACATCTATCAGCTATATGTAATGGTTGATATTCATTATCTAATCATCTCAATTGGACTGTAATGCTCTTTCACATGCAAGGAACAAAAACACTTTCAAAACATGATATTTAATTCGAGCACAATGAATGCCAAAATCTGTCTAATAATTCAATGAATGAAACTAGATTAAAAAAAAAAATTACCATTCTTCCCTGAGTTGAAAACTATATCCTGAAGACTGTCCCCAACTACCACTTTAACAGCTTCATTGTTAGCTTCAGGAATAGGTTCAGACTTCACATATGGTGCAACATTTCCCTCCTGAAAATTTCAAAAAAACAAGGTGATAAAAATTACAATCTTCAAGACAAAATAACAGCTATAATAAATATTTTAAAATTAATGAGCTTACATGACCAATATATCCTAAATACTAGGAACAAAGAAACCAAATTAAAGCAGGTAAAGGCTATAAGCTACAAAGAGAAATGAGTATAACCTTGTATGCCTTCAACCAAGTTGGAAGGTGATCAGGTTCCAAATTGGGTTTAAAAAATTTCTTCCCATCATTATGTTGTATGATAATTAGAGGTACTTGATCTTCCTTTAGTCCAAAATACTGCCAAGACAATCCATTCATAATGTCAAATATTGATATTAAGCAAAGAGTAATAACAGAATGTTAAATATTTTGATACAAACCTGGAAGGCACCTTGACTAGACTCAACATCTCCCACCAGAAAGCTTACGCCCTGTTGTCTATATTGCTCAGCAGCTTCACGGTATTTTGATTTGAAAGATTCAGCACCTTCGGCAGTGAAGTTGATGAACAACATTGCCTACAAATTTCAAAACCTTAATTTAGGTTTCTGGGACACAGGATAAAATGGGGAGAAAACCAAAGCAAAGGAAATAATAATGTTTAGAAACAGGAAATCTCATAAAAGCAAGCAAATTTTGGAAAATGATATGAAGTTCAGAATAGTAAAACCCATGGGAAGGACACTAACAGAAGGTGGGACTCGGTTACAAAAATAAAAATAGAGCTACAACAGTGTGATAAAGATGAATCCTCCAGTTTAGTAACGAAGTGACAAAATTGACATAGATAGCATATTTTACCTTTGCATTGGGACTATTAAAGAATTTGGAAACAAAAGGGTGATTGCTTGGTTCATTGTTGAAGACAGTCACAACGGGGACACTAGATTCTTCAACAAATTTCTCTAGAGCTTCCCCATGGAAATCCTACAAGCATGAAACATATACACAACCTAATAAGAAAAAAACACTAAAATATGCAAGATTGAACAATCAATCTGCAGAACTCAACACTACCTGGGAGTCAACAAAAAGCTCGTCAAATGGCTTGAGTAACCTAACTATGGGCCCAGTCACTGATGATTCTCCCCTTGGAAGGTGTTTGGCATCCAAAGTGTGGCCGAAGTCATAGTCAGAACGCAGCTTCTCTGCTAATGCAGTAAAGTTATCATACTCCTCCCCAGCAAATTTCGGAAAAACTCCAATCTGAAAACATCAGAAAAATAAGCTTACATGCCAATCTGTATTCAAACATAGCAAAAGTAAAATGGTTCGTCACTTACAATAACAACTTTATTTTCATCAATAAAAGCACTAGCATCGTCAACAGATTTAATTTCAGTTGATGCAGGACCACTTTGTTTCTTCAAATAGTCAACAATACCATCAGCTTCACGGGGACCTTTGTATTCTTGAACATTCTTTCCCCCATTTCTCAGAATCTTAATTGTTGGGAATCCCCTAACATCATATTCTGATGCAAGGTCTCTGTTCTTCTCTTCATTCGCATCAACTTTAGCCAAAACAAGTGGAGTATCATGACTACTCAAGATAGAAGCAGCTTTTTCATACTGCAGAAAAAAAACAGATGGAAAATCAGCATTTGCATAATCTTACCAGGTGAACTTAAACGAAACCCCAAAATAAAATGTGAAACAAATTACCTCCGGAGCAAGCTTCTTACAGTGACCACACCTAAAAAGATAAAAACCAAAATAAAAATTATATGAAAACTGCAATGCACTAATATCAATAACAATTCATCCATACTAATCAGGCGCATGCAGCAAATTTCCCAGCTAAAACCAAAATTTTGACCATTTTTAAAATGTTAAATCTAGAAAACGATTTCACTAATCGTTGAAATGAATACACAATATAAAAAAAAAATTAAAATTATACCAAAATAAGTGTAAAATATTGATATAAATCTAAAAATACGAAATGCTAACAAGACATTAGCAAAAGTAAGATCTACATCGCAGTAGCAACAAATGAGACAGATCAGTACAACTAAATATCAAACAAAACAAAAAAAGAACAGAAACAAAAGGAAGAATCGAAGCATACCAAGGTGCGTAGAACTCGACGACGATGAAATTGTGCTTGCTGACAGTGTCGGAGAAGTTGGAGTGATCCAAGGTGAGGACGAATTCCTTGGCATCCGCCGATTCATCTGCGGAGATCTGAAACACAAGAAGAGAGAGCGAGAACACGAAGAGAAAGCAAATCGAAACCCTACCAGCCATCGTACCTCTGAAAAAGTTTTGAAATATGTGGGTTTCGGAAATGTTCAGAAGAGGGGGGTTTGTAGGAATGTAGCGTGTGTGTGTGTGTGAGAGAGAGTAGAAATACAACGAGGAAAACATAAGCGCATGACACGGCAGCGATCGTTTCTTTGATATTTTTGACTTTTCTATACTCCCTCGAATACGGAATAACGAATCTACTCTCCCCACGTGGGCTCTTTGTCTTACGTGGCTCAACCTCATTGGATTACTCTTGTCACATAAACGTTTTCTGTTTTTAAATTTTTGTTGTTTTTCTTTTTGGTAAATTTTGGTATTTAATATTTTCTTTTTTTAACGGCGCGGGGCGTAGCAAAACAGGTTTCTTATATAATGGGACTTAAAAATAAGGAGATAATTTGGGATATTTAGACTATACTTTGAAGGGCGTTTATCGCGTGTAGCTGAAGTGTATGGTAATTGGTAGACGTAGTCCAACAAATGATACATTCAAATGATTTATATGGCCCGTTGGTGATTTGATTAAGGAAAGGGATTGATGGATTTGATAAATTGGTGGAAAACAAATTTAAAAAAGAGAAGGATTCAAGTGTGATAACAAACATCATATGACGTTAAAAAAAAAAAAAATTGAAGCGTGATAGCAAACATCATATGAAGTTATGAAGTTGTTGGTCGAGTTCATCCGTCAATGCATTGGTTTAGAAGTGAGCCAAAGGAAGGAAAAGTTGAAAAACAATTTCCAACGCCACCAGATAGTGGTCCCTCAAAGTATAGTGGGCTTATACACCGCCACCAAAGAACGGCAACCAGATTTCATAAATTTAGAAAATATCGACTGAGGTAAGAAATTCTTATTATCAATTTTTTTCTATTATGATTCTACTATTACTTTAATTATTATTGGATTCAAAAATTATTATTATTTTTTCTCTTTTCAAACTTTTTCTCTAATCCAATGATGATTAGAGTGGTAATATAAAAAATTGGTAATAAGAATATCCTACCTTGTAATAAATAACAAATAAAAACAAACTTTCATGTATGGTTAGAATTTCTTTTAATGTACATTTACAAAAAAACAAAGAATTTCTTTTAATGTGTTATTTTTAAAATTATTGAGAAATTAGTTATTTTTAAAATTATAGTATTTGATCCGCAAGGATCAAAGGTTGCTATAAGATATGAGAATTGGCGGAGTTTATGGAGGAAATCATTAGGTGATGACATATCACTGTGCACTATGAGGAGATTGGGAGCCAAAAGTAACAGTGTGTGTATACAATGACAATAAGAAAGCTAGGGTTTCAAAGTGAGATGAAATCTTTTTTTATAGAGGGTTTCATACCTGAGAGTGAACTAGGGCCAGCTCACTTAGCCAATCCTGAGGCTCATGATGTGGGTCCATAACAATTGCCCCCAATCCAAAAATCTAAGCATATGGGCTGCCAAACTGAAGTGTAAGGCCTTTTTGTTTGAGACTCCTAGGAGGGGCTGTGTTCCATGCTCGCTAGACTTGGTATTCAGAGGTCGATTACAAGATTGGGTTACCTTTGACCATATTGTCCTAAGCTTTTGTTGGTATGCCGCCATTTGGGATGATGAACATGAAGCGCGTACTTTTAAATTTGTTTAGTGTGGTGATGCACAAGTGCAGGTCTGACACCTTCAAGGGAGTTTCTGAGCATACCCTCTTCAATTCTTATTCTAACTCTTATAAGGGTTTTAAGAGGAAGTATTTCAAGATATTGGTGTTGCCCAAGGGAAAGAAGGCTACGCATCCCCCCTCCCTTATTTATGAGTAGAGACGGGGTTCCTTTCTTTGACTTATACAGGAGAGGGTCCCGCTACCACCAGAGGTCCAACTGGTATAGAACTTCTAACTCCCATTTGTCAGAGAGGGAGAAGAAGACAAAAGTTGTCTTTTTAAAGCATGTCCAAAAATATGACAAGATGGACACGAAGATCTTGTCAGCGCCTGCATATGAACTTGGTGAGATCATTGGTATTGCTCTGGTGCCATAAGTGGCCAAACTGTTGTATGGGTTTGCTTTTACTAATGAGTTGTTTGTCTTGGGTAGAGTCTATGGGACAAATAGTTGCAAAGAGTATCTCGCCAAGATCTTAGGTGACAACAAGGCCAAGAATGTGGAGGCCGCCATACAGGAGGGCGGTGCAGTGTCTAGCTAGAAGAGGGATGCTTCTTCTTTGCTCGCTCTAACGCCTCCTCTGAAGTGCAGGGTTGGTGGCATTAAGAGCTTTACTAAGGACAAGCAAGTAGATCTTGTTATTCAGCCTCTCTTGCCGACATCCGTGGGGTGACTTCTTATTTCCTGCTGAGGAGTTCATCTTATCGTCTTTCTCAACTATTGAGGTCTTCTCTTGTAATAACTCTAATAATTAAATGACATTAATTAAAAGTTGATGTGCAATAGGAGGGGTTAATTAAATAAAAAATACTAATTCTTAGAATTAAGTATTAAATATGGGCAAAATCATAATTTAGCAAAAATTGTTCGGGCCTAAAATTAATCTGTGTTACACTCCATATGGCCCAATAGCCTAATAATCATACTTAATGTCATATTGAGGGATTAGATGAGTAAGTGGCATTGTGGAAGTAAAGAAAATGGGCTAAAGGTAAAACAATCATTTTCCCTTAAAAAATTTCAATTAGACAAGTTGCCCACTCTTTCTCATCACTATTTCCTCTCCATCAGCTGAACACTCTCCTTTCCCCCTCCATTGTTGGTTTTTGACTTCTTGAAGTTTGAAGCTTTGAAACCCACACCCACTTGATTCTTTCTCTCTTTGCTCATCTCTTCCACTCACCATCATCAAGCCACCAAGGAACTAAGATTAGGGAGAAAGGAACCCAACCAAATATCATACCCATTTTCGTGGCCCCTTATGGGTGGTTGAGAAATGAAACTTTGAGTCTCTTGAAAGCTTAGAGACTTCTCTTTTTAAGTGGTTGGAGCTTAGAAGTAAACTTCCATGGTCATTTCTAGGGTTTTCTATAGGTTTTAAGAAATGGGTATCTAGGGTTTGCGCATAATATGGGGGATTCGAAATCTTCATATGGATATGTTAGAATTGATGTTTAATCTTGTGGTTTATTATAGAAGTGTGTTAAAAGTTGTATGAAAAATGAAACTGAATAACCATTGGACTAAGGTTGTCATTCTTGAGATTTTAAGAAGTGTGGTAAGTTCCTAAAACCATGGTATTGTGTTATTAGATGAATGAACTCGATGGTTTATGAGTAAATTATGTTGTTGATGATTATCCATCTTGTAAATAGGTTGGATTTTGTGGCTTGGTTGATAATGAGAGATTGGGCTAAAAGAGTTGGAGAACAAGCTTTGACAAAGTAAACTATTTGACCTTCAGGGGATTTTCCCCTTGATGTTCCACCACACTCCATGAGGAATGATGGTTTGTATAACATGGATATGCAGTAGTTTGAAGATTGGGTGCTAATACTTGAGATTATGTGTATGAATATATTATGTCGATTGCACAATTAGATGAATTCTCTGGCCAGTTGAACTGTTGAGCATTCTGAGGGTAGCTGTGGACCAGAAGGATGGCTTTATTGAGATTTATATCAACATTCTAGGGATGGATGATGGACCAGAGGACTGGCTTGGTTGGTGTTGATACACTTGGCATAGATGTATACTGTTGATTATGAGTTGTTATATGATGCCATCTTTATGCATGTATGTCATAGAATTGAGCTCAGGGTTGGAGGAGTCTCCAAAGGCCCTGAGTTTACTAAGATTGTATCTCACCCTGTGTGGTGATTATTTTTCAAGTACACCCATTATTGTTATAATGGTTCCCGAGGCAAGAGGCCTGAGTAGGATGAATTATAATTGTATTTTGATTTTTGGGCACCTTTTGACATGATAGCATTCTAGGATCACTACTGAGTTGTATTTTGTATATTGTATCTTGGAGAATATCATATTTGATCATGTATGCATTTATGTCAAAGTGGGGAAGTTATTAGGGTGGAATCATGTATTGATTAAATGGATTAATGTATTTTGTGAACAGTGGGTCATGTTATCTTTCATCTTGCAAAGGTCTTTGCAATATTTTTTGATGGGGCACAATGTAAGGAAGTAATGTAATATAATCATTTACACTCAATGGTTTCTTGATGCATGTTAAAGATTGAGGGATAGATATATATATATGTGATTGCCAATGAGGAGAAGAATGATAATGATGAGAAGTCATGTAAATTGAATGTTGCAAATTTTTAACTTGATGTTTGATGTATGAATTCAAGGAAAAATGGTATGGTTTGAGTGCTAAAAGTGGTGGATAAATGGATATTGGTCAATTAGGTACCCTTACGGTGTTTTAGTACAAGAAATGAAGGTTCAAAGCCTCAAATTAATCCTTCCTTGTCTTGGAGCTCGCTAAAGCACCCCTGACTCGCTAAAATGCGTTATGGGGTCTGGAAACATAAAATAACCTCTGTTGTTGAGCGCTAAAGCGCTCTAATGCATGCTGAAGAACGTCAAATAACCAAAAATATAATTTTCCTCTGTTGTTGCGCGCTAAAGTGTGCTAAAAATGAAGAAAATGGGTTCGAAGAGAGCGCTACCCGAAATCAGCATGAACATGCATTAGAAAAATGGCCATGTCTGGAGCTATAAAACTCCAAATTGAGCGCAATCTGAACCTATATGAAGATAAAGCATAGGCCTACAACCATATAAAATATTATAACCAATGGACATGTAGATTAAATTTAGTTTCATTTTGAAGTTGATGTTTCATTTTTGGAAGTCTAGGTTGAGCAGCCAACTTGCGAGTTGCATAACTCGAGCTACACTTAACCAATTGGTTAGTGTTATGCCTTTTCAAAAAGTCAAAGATGTCTACTTTAAAATAGTAGTCAATGGTGAAGTCATCTAATTTACAATATGTAATTAGTAATGACAGTTTGGTGCAAAGAACGAATAAAGAATTTATTCCTTTGATTGTTAATCGAATAGAGAAAATATGGGCACTATTTAAGCTTGATATATTGATAAGAAAAGAAAAATATTATTCATGACTATAGCTTGAATAACTAACTAATAATCTAGTCGCGCTTAATGCCGTAATTGATGATAATACACTGGGTTCACATGAGATGTTACATCTCCCTCCCAAAGGACAGTTTTTGGACCAGTGGGGTGACTCCAGAGCTAAGGACTATCATGCAATATCCTCTTTTCGTTGATGAGGAAGAGTATGATTCGACTAAGTTCTTGGATTGCCTGCGAACTATGAGTCTGCTTCCTTGAACTGGAGTTTCTTATTTGCAATCTTTCGAACACATTCATTTCTGAAAAGGAGACATTCATGTTAACAAGGTTACCATGGCAATAGAAAAGGCTAAGATTGCAGAAGAAAGGGATGATGCCCTAGAGGAGGTGAAGACGCGAAAATCCCAGTAGAGGAGGCAAAGAAGACGATTTTAGATGCAGACGTGGCCTTGAAGGACTTCGTGAAAGAGATCACAACTTTGAAGGAGACAAATAAAAAACTAGACAATGTCGTGGTCAAGGTGTGTTAGAACCACATCAACATGGAGTTGACTAAGGATGTAAGAACCTGCACCGTTAATTAAGGAAATTAATTAAATAAATGTAAGAATTAGGAAATAATTCCATAATTGACCATAATAATTATTATGAGGGTTAAATAATTATAGTAAGTGAGTAATAATATTGAAAGTCGCTTTTCGGACGAAAAGTGCAAATACCGATTCTGCTACTCGGTATAAATGTGTACCGACAAAGTATCCCGGAAAATTATAATAAGTGCATGAATATTCTTAGAATAATATGTAGCTATGAAACACGGACACGTGTTTTTTGAAAAAAATGCGTGTCCGACACGTGTCGGACACGGACACGTTAGGACACGTTCGGACACGCGTCCGACACGTGGTCAACTTTTTGGGACACGTTGACTTGAGGGACACGCGTGTTTGACTGAATCCGACACGCAGTCAACGTATCTGGACACGTTTTGCTTTTTTTTTTGTAAAAAATAAATAAAATTACAATTAAAAAAAAGAAAAATTATTTAATAAAAATAAAAAATGAACCCTATCCTCTAATCCTCTCTCGCGCCGGAGAGTGGAGGCTGCTGGTCGCCTGGTCCCCGTCCTTCTCTTCTTTCGTCGTCGGTCATCGTCGATCGTCGGTCATCGTCTCCGGTCGTTGGTCGTCGTCTCCGGTAAGTCTCTTTCGGTTCTCGCCTTTTTGATTATCAGTCCTTCGCTTCCTACCACTTGATATCCCATCTGTTAATGGGATTCCTAATTTGTACATTGCAGATCTATAACACCCTCCTCGTCTCCGGTATGCTGATGTTGGCTGCTCAGCCAATACTGTTGTTCATTTTCTTACTATTTTTATGTACTCTTACCCTGCTGTGTTTTTGTTGCCATCAATGTTTGTGGTACTCTTCACTTGAGTGCTTTTTCTACTATGTACGATGCGATGCCTATCTTACTTCTTTTTTCTGCCTTTTTGTTTTTGGTACTATTCACTTGAGTGTTTTTTCTACTAACTTCAATCTTTTGACTAATGGATAAAAAGGTGTTCCATTGTATATATTTACTGTTAAAAGCAAAATAACCACTAACAAATAACTACTGTTCCCTTATCCCCTGTAATGTAACCTTTAAAATTTATTTAATTTTAGTGTATCTTCTCCATCACGTGACATGACAGCAATGACAGATTGCAAAGATCAACACGTATAATTATATTATATATATTAAAAAATTTATTTAATATCAAAACGTGTCCTAACGTGTCCAAATATGATATTTTTTAGAATTAACGTGTCATCGTGTCGTGTCGTGTCGTGTCCCGTGTCTCGTGTCCGTGTTCGTGCATCATTGATATGTAGGACTTGTAAAACAAGTTTCAAATTGAAATAATGAGAACTTATGCCAGAACTGATACTGGCTATGGAAAAGCGTATACCGGAAAGGTGCTGCGTAAAATAAAATAAAAATATGATAAATCTTAGAAAAATGAGTAGGTTCGAAATCCTAAGTTTGGGATTAAAATGCTAAACGTAGCTATTAGTGCTAATAGTGTGTGATTAAGTTTAAGTGGCCTATAAATAGACCATTTCACACAACCCTAGGCTGATCCTCCAGCCTTTATGCGTGAGTTTTTGGTTGCTGCTGGTGTCTTCATACTTGCCACCTTGTTCCTTCAAGAAGATTCCTCCATAAGTAATCATTTCTCTTTGATCCTTCCTCTTTTACCTTGTAAACACTAGAGTGAGTGCCTTGTGAGGGTGAAGTTCAGCTTTTGCTGAGTTGAGGGTACTGTTTGGGAAGAGTTTGAGGGCTGACTTGTTGGTTTGGGTGTTGTGGAGTCTTTGTTTTTAGCTTGTGTGGCTTCAAGGAGCCACCTTTGGTGAGAAAGGACCTTGCTTTGTGGTCATTTTCGTTTCCCTACGAAGTCAGAACCTTGAGGAGCTGTTTGGTAAGCTCCAAGGGCCTTTGTACCTCTGTTTTGAGCTTGAGTAAGCTTTACCACCTTTGATCATGAGTTTTAATGGTTAAAAGTGAGGTCTTGGCATGTCTAATGAGTTGTTTAAGTAACCAACCAGTATATGAACCTAAAAGGGATTAAAAATGCATGCTTGGACGTTTTAATGAAGTAAAAATTGAACCTTTGGAGTGATATCTCGCGAAATGCAGAAACTACATTCTGTCGCGAAATATCTGGATATGATATTCGGATATGATATCCGGATATTGATATCTGGATATGGGGTTATGGGATATCCGAATATGGATATCCGGATATGCATATACGGATATTGGCCTCGACAAATATCCAAATATTCTTTTTGCGAGAACAGTAACGGTACTGTTCATACAGAACTGAGTTATGGGTTTGTGGACCCTAGATTATGGAAGTTGGACTTCTATAATAACTTATTTAAGACAGAATCAAGGGATTAAGGGCTTGTGGCTTTGTGAAAAGCCTTAAGACATGAAACGTAAGGAAATGCGTTGTCTTTATATCGTATAATTGTTAAGTATGATTATTGATATGATGATTGGTCCAAAACAGATTGTGATTCTGCTGTGTTTGGACTTTGAGCTTGTGTGGACTCTTGGCTTGGATAGCTAGCTTGCAAGGTAAGATTTCGTGTCCTCGGCTTAGCCATTGTTTGTTCCACCATGTCCCATGGGGGGATGGTTATATGCATGATGTGTTTTCATGTACTGTTTTGTTAAAATGCTATGGAGCTGTTAAGTGCAAAATGCTTATGATATGTATGTGGTGTTTCGCCTAGCCAGGAAGCCATGGGGTGGTCCTGGGGGCGGGTACAGCATGGGCTGGTACTGTGTGGGTAATGGACGTATTCATGCACTTCTTTGATCAATGGAATAGCTATAACACACATGACATGATTATCTGCTGCATTGCACTGATTTTAGAACTGATATTGAATTACTGCTTTTAGAACTTATATTGCACATGTAAGTGAGCTTGGGGTGGAAGATCCTTGAGGACTCCTTGTCTTACTGAGATTTCTTGTTTAGAGATCTCACCCCACGTTTGGGACGCTTATTTCAGGTTCAGGTAATTTGGGGGCTGATGCCTCTGGCGGCAGGAGGCCGAAGCTTAGCTGATTATATATGTTGTATGCTGACATGACTGGATATTGGATGTTGTTTATGTTTTCTGTCTTTATATTGATATTTGAGTTGAGACTTTTTTGGGGCTTGTTGCCTTGTTTGGTGAGCATGGGGTTTGTCCATGCCGCTTTGATGTTAGTACCTTTTAGCTTGAGTTGTATAAACCATCAGGATTGTCCAGTCTACGTGTTGTAGTTTCGTGACTAGAGACATAATTATGTTATTTATTTTATGAGGTATTTCAGTTAGTTGTTGGATTGCAATCACATATAGACGATAATTTGTAATTGGATTTTAATAATCAACTTGGCTAAGTATAATGACGTCATAATTGAACAGAAAAAGTTATTCCGCATTTTATACTAAGCTTGGCTTAATACGATGACATGTTAACAAACCGGGTTAACACGGGGTGTTGCAGAGGATGCCAAGATATATGAAGGAAAGTTTGTCAAACTGAGCGAGATCTTGAAGGGAGTTATTATTAAGACTTTTTTCGACGCTATGAACGAGGTGAGGGTCCTGAATTCGTTTACAAAGGTTAAAGGTCTAAATGTTGGCTATTTTGTACATGATGACCAGATCTATCAAACCATTAAGGACATGTTAGACTTGTTAGTGGACTTCATATGATTCAATGATGATGACACCCCGCCAAGTTGAAAGACCAAAATGCTTATTTATTTTGTAGTTCTCCTTCCCTTCTTTTTAATTTGTTCTTCTTTTATCTTCCTTTCCTTTTTAGCTTGGTTTGGGCGACCCCTCTCCATATCTAGGATCTCGGTACATTTAAAGGGGTATAACTTTCATACCTCTCTCGGGTTGGTCAGATGTCAATGTCTTTGGGACAGATCTCTATCGTCATGCAGCCACAATGACCTTCATCGTCTCTAATGAGAGGTAGGGGGTTGTAGTCTATCTCAAGCATAGGCTCTCTCAATCTTTTTTATTTGGACGTATTTAGAGGCCCTCTCTTTAAATTTAACGAGGTTGGTTATAGGAGTTTTGTGATGGATCTGCGAAATGGTCCTTTGTGGAGTCTAGCAGTGACTAGGTGGACATGGACCATTAGATCAAAATGTCCAACCTTGATTGCTTTCGCATTGAACCAGTCTAGGTACTCGTGCAATGGTCCACCCTCGAGTTGTGATATGCCTCCAGCATATGTGTGAATCTAAGTGAAAAAGAGAAAGAATATTGATTAATCTTGGATAAAAAGGGCAGTAATTACTGTTAATTTGATAAATCTCAATCAGAGATTGTACAATTGATTTTCTTCTGATTTTGTAGGAAAAGGACAATAAGGAGCCAAATTTGGAAGTACAAAACCGAAGACCCACGCTATTAGCGCGGAACCCGCGCTAGTAGCGCTCGAAGAAAATTACATCCAGAGGCATCCACGCTCACTGCGTGAAACTCACGCTAGTTGCGCCAGACGTTCTTGCAACCCACGCTAGTAGCGTGAGAACCACGCTAGTAGCGTGAGAACCACGCTAGTAGCGCGAACTCCCAGTCTTGTTAATAGAACTCCCACGCTGACAGCGTGAGAGGTGCGAACAATCAGCAGTAAATCCTATTCTAAATCAGAGAAAAATCGGACTGAGATTTACAACGAAGATTTAATCAAGATATATGAGCAAGATACAAAGTCTATAAATAGAGGCTTCGACTCTCAGAGACAGACATCTTTGGCTGATAGAACTGTGAGGATCATAGAATTGAGAGAATTCTTGGAAACTCGCGCTAGAGATCAGAATTCCATCGGAGTTGAAGGCTGAAGACCTTGAGTTTTTATTCTTCTTCTTCTTTTTTTCTTAGTTTATGAACAATTTTTATTCTTTTAATTTGTTTAAGCCAGCTATGTCTGGTTAGTTTCTTTTTGTAGTTGGGATCACAGACCCGATGTGAATCCTTTATATTTTCTATATTGTTTTTATAATTTAATTAGTTTGTTTGTTTTATTCTACCTGTGTTAATTTTTCCATATCTTTTTTAGAATTGGCCACTCTAAATTATAGGGCTTTGAGGGTTAGAATTCACAATAGACATACTGGGGTTTTAATCTGGACAAGGGTAGAATAACAATTTATGTATGATCTAGACATAGGCTTACATAGATTGCAGCCTCATAATTCATTTGTTTAACGCTTGATTCAAGAGGAATTACTAAAACATTAGGATTCTAATTGGGTTAAAGGGTTGAAATCACTAAGACATTAGGGTTCAACTATTTTATAAGAAAATAATGAATTGTCTGAGCAAACCAATTAATTAATTATAAAATACAATATAGGAATATAAGGGAGGATCGGAGGTGAAGTGCATCCTGACTACATCTTTTTTACAAATTTCTATCAATATTTTCTTACGTTCTTGGTCTTCTCTTGCATGCGTTGGAAATTAATTATTTTTGACTTTCTTTTTTTAAATATTATTTTATTTTAAATTCTGTTTTGAATTCCAAAATCAATCACTTTCACAATACAAACAAATTTTCTCTTCCAACTTAAGGGGAATAGTTAAACTAGTACTTGGTGCATTAATCCTTGAGGGAACGATACTCTACTTATCACTTTATTACTTGAAACGAACGATATACTTGCCATTTTCGCAACAAGTTTCCTAACGGAGGATCGTAGAACAACTTTGGTTGAACTTGGCTGGTTGTGAAGTTCGTCAAAGACAATTAGGATAGGTCCCTTAATGAGTTGATGGAGTGCGGGGGCAAAGAATTAAACCAATATGGGATAAATCCTTTGAAAGTGGAGACGAATACCCTAACGACATAAGGCTCACAGGCCCCAATCAGGATCATACATGTGTTGAAATTGTCCAAGTGCTCCCGGGGGTCATGTGTGTCACCTTACTTGGTAAGTTAGGGTTGTTATCATCCAGGGGATGGGAGCACTGTCTTAACCCAATTTATGAAGGGGTCATCTCCTTCCACCTCATCGTTTGGTGAGTTGTGGTTGTCATGGCTTTGGACAGAGCTGGCAACATGCAATTGTGAGAGGTCAACCCTAGGCGTTGGCCATTAGTGCTTCCCATATTGCTGATTTCCAGTTTAATGGTTATTATGTTGATGGTTGATGAGCAGTCTACCCTGGTTGTTATCGCCTTAGTTGTTGGGTGGGGGTTGAAGCATGTTTTCTCCTTGTCTTATTCTTCTCTCCATGTCATTCAGGTGTTGTAGGATCAGAGCCATCATGGTTTGCATAGGGTTTTCTCTTTGGTTGGCTGCGCGTGGGCTTCGACGGGCAGATGGAATGAAGAAAGATGACATTGTTCCCCCAATGGTTGTTTTCCAGCGTATTAGGGTTATGCACATCTTATTGTTTGTCTCCTGCTGCAGTTATTGTTGCTGGTGGTGCTGTGAGGAGGTTAGTGTTAATGGTGGTTTTGCAAAGTGTTGCGTGTGTTCACCATGGTTAGATGGGAATCGAAGTGTTGTGTGTGAGGAGGTTAGTGTTAATGGAGGTTAGTGTTATCGATTCCTACAAATGATGCTAATGTTTGATACCTGGGGATTAAATATTGCTATAGGATCTGAGAGTTAGCAGTGTATATGGAGGAGACCACCACAAGTGATGGCAGATCATTATACTCTATGAGGAGGCTGAGAGTCAAAAAAAATTGTTGATGTGCACAATGACAATAAGGAGGCTAGGGTTTCAGAGAGAATACGTGTGAGATGAAACCCTTTTTTTATAAATAATTTCTTACTTGGGAATGGGCTAGTACCAGCTCGCTTAGCCAATCCTAGAGCTCGTGAAGTGGGTCCATAATTGAAATTAATAATGAAGTAAAATATAGATCAAAAATGTTTCTATTAAGGGTGAGACACATCACATATAGAAGGTATAGTAGCGTGCTTATGTTTGGTATTTGTAAAATATTTTTTTGATAGCTTGAAGGGCAAAGCCCAAGAAAAAAAAAACTAAGAGTATAAAGTGAGGGAGAAATACAAATTTAAAGCGATTTATAAAATATCTATGAAAATAATGCAATCAGTTGTACATTATTTTGGGCGCAACTGGCCACATGGCAAACTCTGGTAAGTTACGTCCAAATTGATGCATAACTAGTTGCACATCAGTTTAGGCGTAACTCACTAGAGTTTGCCATATGGCATTAAGGGAACCTTTATATTACACAGACGTCAACCTTTAGTGCAATGTGACAAGCTCTGATAAGTCACTCCCGAATTGATGTGCAACTAATTACGCATCAGTTTGGGTACAAGTACCCAGAGCTTGTCATGTGGCCAGTTGCACAAAAATTGATGCACAACCAGTTACGCCCAAAATGGTGGGAGCAACTAGTTGCTTTAGTTCTGTAGATGCTTTATAAATCGCTTTAGATTCATATTTTTTATTTAAATTGCAATTTTTTAAAAAAAAATTCCCCCTAAAACGATACGGGTCTTCGAACAATCTCACGTGCTAGAGATCATCCAAATACTAAAATTTTAACTACCACTCCCGTTATGTAGCTTTTTTCAAGATTTTCTTTGATAAAAGTGGAATAGGGAAGTGGTAATTTTTAAAAAAATAACATTAACAATCTTTTTAATTACTTTTAAGGAAAAAAATTAAAAAGATAAATATAAGAAAAGCCAATTGCAGTTAATATTCATCAAAAATTAATTTCCTTTTCTAATTTCTTCTTTTACTTTAAGGGAACACCGAACACTATAGTAAAATCTTGTGGAAGAAGAGACAATGAAAAGAGAAAGGAGGTGAAGTTAATAGTGAAATTCAAACCCTCGCAATCATATTGCATATTTAACGACTCTATTAATTAGATTGTCTTAAGAAAATTAATTTTTTTTAATTAAACTGGTGTTTAAGAAAATTTAGCATATCTCAATTTTAATCTGTTTTTGTGTGTGTATGTGTGTGGGATTGAATATTTATTTTGTTAAGATGTGGGTGTATTTTAAAAATTGTAAACTTTCTTTTTAAGTATTTTTAATATAATTACTCTCTTGATTTTTTTTTTTTTTTGTGAAAAATTACTTCGTCAGTGTTATAAAAATTACGTTTTCAATATGTATTTGTTACGTTTTGAAAATTATTTATTATTGAGCCTCATGATTATTCCAGACAAGAGAGTGCAGTAGGGAAATTCGTTTGATTATCTTATACTGCCTGAGAGTATTGAAAACATTTAAATTGAAATATCTTTTTTAATATAACCAAATTGTGTCCAGACTAGAGTGCACCAATATTACATGCAAAGAATTCAAAAAAGGTGGTGTCACAGTACAGAAATTTATAGTGTAAATAAAATGAGTAGCATAGCACAGTTCAGTGTGGAACAGCCATTTAACAAATCGGGACAACAGAGTAATAGAGACGATGAAAGAAATCAAAACTGCAGGAAATTAAAGCATGTTTTAATTCACTAGATCATTCTTGAAACTTCTACTAACATCCCCTGCTTCCTCCTGATAAGATCCTACTCCTAAGCATGTGCAACAACATATACAATCAACTACAAACAATCAACAAATAAATGAATTTTTCTGTACAAATTTTTTACCTAACTGTAGATTGGGTGTAACAGGAGCTGTGTTCAATATGACCACTTCCTGACATTTAGGCACCCAAAGGCCTTCATTGCTGAAAATTATTCAAAGCAAACCTCTTCAGGGTATATCAAAGGGTGCTTTCCTACAGAATAAGATTAACTATAGCTGCAAAACTGGTGGTTAGTTCTAAATCTTCCATGTGCTCTCTATACTTCCCCAATCAATCCACACTAGTAAATGCAATCTCATGACGTCAAAAGAAACCAAATAGCCAGCATCTCTACGAGTCCCCAGCATTTTGAAGCCTGACTTGCTCATGAGCCTTCACCACCTCCGAAGTGAAACTTTCTAATGTCTTAAAAATGGGAATCAAACCAGCTTGTAAACTATTAGAAGCTGCATCATTAACAAGCTTAATGGCTTCTTTGTGCCTGACCCTCTCCTCATGTAATCTCTTCCTCATAGAATCTAAATCCACCTTTAGATCATCCAGTGGTGAAACACCACTATCAGAATGAAGCTTCGACAATGCAGTCTTTCCTGAAACTTTATCATGCTCATGTTCTGAGCTTCCCATTTGTGAACGCAAAGTTCTAATCTGTTTCTCAAAGTCCTTTGTGAGATACTCTGCTTTTATTCTCTGGCGTTGCTCCTCATCGTGCCTCTCCCATAGCTCATGTAGTTTTAAAGCAAATTCACGCATGGCATCTGCAACCATTCTTTCTGAAATTCTATCCATTGCTTGATGCCAATCATTGCAAATTATGAAAACTGGTGGGGCTCCAATCCGACTTGGAGAGAAAGGGACAATACCATCAGCTGTTTCTTCAGGTTCATTATGAAGGCACCTGATGAGCCACTCATTCAAATTTTTGACATAAGATTTTTGAGTCTTAACCCAATTGTTGAACTGACTGCACCAATTCAGAAGCTCCTTTTCAAGTTCTAAGATAGCCTTCAAACCTTCATCTCTTTGCAAACCAGTGTTAATCTTAAGCGACTGAGTTTTACTCTCCATGATAGCTTGGAACTGTTTCTGGTGGCATCTGAGCATGAATTTCCACATTCTTATTAACCTGCTGACAAATAGGCAATTCGTCAAATCAATAGCTTCGTAACTTCTAACTTAAAAGGAAAAAACAATAGATTTTGCCATCCAAAACCAAGTATAATACTAATAATGACGTGTAAACTAGTCTTCAACCACTTCCCATGTGATGAGAGACAATCACTGAAGCCTATTTCTCATCCATTTAGTCCCTCAAAGATATAAATTGGCTCCGTGTCATCCCTCTATCCATCTTAGACAAACCTCCTCAAGGGAATGTCTGAGTTGGCACATTAAGTACTTCGTCACCATCAATTCTCGGCCTCTTGCATTCAGGAGGGCTCTGATATCAGCATTAATAGTGACACCAAAGCATTTAACTTGCAAGCTCAAACATTCCATGACTTAACAAATTGCCCTTTGAAATATTAACCAAGAAAAAAATGCATTTGAGCGTATTTTCTTATCAGAATTTAAATGTTTGTGGTCAGAAATTACCAAGCACTGACAGAATATTATTAGCATAGTAAATAAGTGAAGCAATTTGATACCCATTGATCAATTCTGCAAGTTGAGGCTGCAATTCGTCATCCCTCAATTTATGTATCTTCCCTGATATAGCTTCAACAGTTCTGATGCAAATATTCATTTTTGTCAGCAACTTCCTTATTGATGCCTCAGTAGCATCAATTTTACTAGTTTCAGCACCTCGATAATCCAATGTTTTCAGTCTCTTGCATTGTTTCTCATAAATAGCTCGCAACCTCTCTTCATCCTGAGAACAGTACAAAAATATTAACATATAAGCACAATTTGAAATTAGCAAAGTATGATATTATCTAAAGTCATTTATTAATACAAGTAACATACAATAGAAAATGATGACATATTTGACATTAAACGGTATATGTTCTTGAGTTAAGAAGTTTCACATTACATCCTCTCCTCTCAAACAAAACGAAAGTATGAAAGGGAAACTATATCATAGGAAATTTAGAAGCCTTTGTCCTCAGAAAGTAGGTTATATAGCAAATTAGTAAGATGGATATCAAATTATCAATAGCTCAAACCATTTCTAACTTCATGAATCATTTCAGTTTAAAGAGTCTTGACTGATTTCAATGTAATCATTTTCATACCTTAACTTCCTTATACAATTTCTTTTCCCACGCATAAAGTTTCTCCAATGTAGATGAAAGGTTTTCCGTATTGGCCTTGAAGTCATCCCCAGGTTCCCCACAGTATGCTTTTGCCAATTTCATTGCCCTAGAAGAATATTGTATTGGTGGCCTAGAAGGAGGATGCGAAGGTAACCCGGAAGGTGCTACCATCTGCAAGATCCTGGAAAAGATAACTGCATAAAAACACATAACAAGACATTAAATATGAAAACAGTAACATTTAGAACAAAAATTAAATTTTTTTATCAATAAAGCCTTACAAAAAATATATGCAGTAGAAAATTCATCTAAAAGACTCATTAATTTTGATCTTTAAATCAAACTGCACCTGCATTTTCTTGAAGCACTCTATGTATGGGAATATAAAGCCAAAAGGTGCGTAATGAAAAATACAATTACCTTATAATTATTCAACTTTGCTAACAATTTATCATGCAATCTGGTACAGCCTGCACTCTGTTTCTACTAGCTAGATTACTTGTTTAAGGAGAGAAGAAAAGTAAATAGAACGAAAGAAAAAAGAGTGGTTGTCAATTAAGGGAGTAAAATAACATCTCAATATAATTGGTAACACTCAGTATAAAAAACATTCTGCCCGTGGACTCATGCTTGCCAAACCACAAGAGCCTATTATTGAAAGTTGTAAAACAACAGTGTTTTATAATAAACCTGCTTCCATTTAATGAAGTAAATAGCTTCTTCAAATAGTGTTGAGAGTATGATGAGTTGCATAAATATAGTAAAACACAGGTAACCAGTGTCCATAACATGATCTTCAAATTGCATAACTCTTGTTTATTCTAGCAAGATATAAGCACACTGCTGAAGCGAAAAGAATCAAAAAGGAAATTTTGCATGGTATTAGATGCTTGGTTTCTACTTCCTAACATCCATAACCAATGTACACCTAATATTTTCATTACATAAAAAGGGCAAACCCGGTGCACACAAGGCTCTTGATTTGCAAGGATAGGGGTGAGAATCAATTGTTTACTGCCTTACTCATATATTTTTGCAAAGAGGCAATATCTTGATTGCATAGATTCCATATTTTTCTAATTTTCCTGCTCCCTCCCACTTTCTTCCTCAACAGGTTCACGTCTCAACAGAAGCAGAAGAAGCAAATAATAGAAATACTAACAGTCACAGACACATAAATGGCTATATGAAAAAGTCCATCCAATATTAGGTAAGGTAGTATGCAGAATGCACCAAAAAAAAAAGCATTAATTACAAGCATACCTCTAAATGCAGCAACTTTTGACCGATAAGGTGGTTTGCAAACCTCAAGCAGCAGAGCAACCTCTTTTCCACAATTGGAGGCTGTCTCAAACTCATCTCTTATTTCCTGAACAACCTCACGGAGATCTCTGGTTCCATGAGCAGACAAAGTGGTTACGCTACTCAACACTGAAGACTCACCATCCACCGCTGTAACAGTTGCTTCATCAACAACCTCAAAACTCACCCCTTTCTTACGGGCATTCCCTTCGGGAGAGCTTTCAGAAACAACAGTATCAGGACTGCTTTTAATCTCCTTTTCATGTGAAAGAGAACTACCATCACTGCCATGGAACCGCACTGTCTTGGAACTTCCCTCACTGCTACTCACTTGTTGTAACGGCACTGCCTTGGAATTCGAAGTACCCTCACCGAAGTCTCTGCCTTTAACAACTTTTTCCTTTTGGGGCTTTTCATCTGCAAACTTTTTCTTCTCCTTGTGACGAATCTCCTCTTTCACAACTTCATGTTCAGTCTCGTCTTCCAATTCAGGAATCCCTTCCCTTTCTCTAACCTCCTTCGAATCAGGACTACTCGCAATCGATCCAATCCCGTACTTTCCCTGATAACCGTAATCGTAGCTGTCAAAAAAGTTAAGGAAATCCCAAGTGGAGACTCTAGGCGGCGAAGGCGGTGCCGGAGGTGGAGGAGGAGGAGCCGGCGAAGACGACGGCCCCGCCTGAGAATAATAACTGTAATCCCCCGCCGGAGACCCAAAGAAACCACCGTTCCCATACCCATAACCATAACCATACCCATTTGGTGAATCAGAGGTCCATTGCCCAGTTTTTGCCACGTGTCTCTCTTCCTCCTCGTACACCATCGACTTTCCATGAGGTGCAGAACTCTTCATGTAGTATGCGTAAGTGTTCATCCCGGGTGGTTGGTTCCAATCTTGGGGATGATAATAGTGATACTCAAAAGGAGGAGGAGGAGGAGGAGAAGAAGAAGAAGGTGGTGTATCGGGCTCTGGGTCGGGGTCGGGCCTGGGCCTGTGCCTGGGCTTGTGTTTGGGCTCGGGGCTATGGTGAAGGTGAATGTGATCGGAGGAAGGAGAGCTCAATTCGGATCCAGAGGACAAATGCAAGTGAGAGCCCTCCTCGAGGGAATCGGCGTGGGAAATGGAAATGGAAGGGGAAGAAGAGGAAGTGTTGTTCTTCTTCTTGGGTTTGTGTTCATCGGAGGGCAATGTGAGAACCGGAGAGGAAGAACCGGAGAAAAAGAGGTCTTGGTCGGCGAATTTAGTAAGGGCGTCGCCGATGTCCCTGAGGGAGTGAAAGTAAGCGATGTGGGCTGCGGCGAGAGCGTAACGTTGTTCAGATGCGGCTTTGAGGAACTCCTTTCGCTCTCTGCATAGTGTCACCAGAGGAAGGTCCTCCACCTTGGAGCCTCCGCAGCCCATGTCAATCGAAGAACACAATACCCAAAACAATAAATTGGGTTGTTGATGTTGTTGTTGTTGGAGTAGATGAAGAAGAAGAACAAGAATGGTTGAGGTTGGCGGTGGATCATGGTGTCTGTGCCTGGGCGTTCAAATGCAGCAATGGAAAACTAAGCATAATGAATGAGAAAGCCAACACCTCAAGGGGTAATAAGTAAAAACGAAGCAAAAGAAGCAAAAGAAGAAAAAGCTCTTGTGCTTTTATAATCACTTACTAACATATCTAGAGAGAGAGAGAGAGAGAGTGGAGGAAATGTTATGCGATAAAAAAAATGGTGGAAATTGGTATGGAGATTGGTGATGTTGGGGATCTGTAAATTGTTGTTGGTGTTGGTGTTGTTAACCGAGGAGAAAATAGTCAGAAATTTAAATAAGTTTCAAAAAAAGAGGATGGAAATGAGAAACAGAAACAGAAACAGAAGGAAGAAGGGTCGTGGAACCCGCCAAGCGCCATTGGCAGGCAAAGGACCCCTTTCGTTATTATTACCATTACCCATGCCTTTTTTTTATTATCATTATTATTATTGGGTGCGTGTGTTCACGCTCGCAGTAACTTCGACTAACCTTATATTAGATTCATTCCACGTGTTCATTAAACATGCAATTTGACGTCAATACTCTTCAATGAGGTGGGGTCCCACTGTCCTTCTTCACATTTTCAATACTTACCCTTTCTTTGTTTAAGACATAGTATTATTGAATTCCTTTTTTAATCTCTCCTATTCTGTTATTATATATTATATTATATTAGTTCCATTTTTGTGTGTCAAAGACGGAAAATTCATCTTATGAACATGTTTAATGATTTGATGAACGGTCCAATTGTAATCTATTATATTTCGTAAAACGAAATATTATTTTAATTAATTATGGTTGATATCTGAGTGGATGTTGCTATCTAAAATTTGACAAAGTCATGTCAAATTTTGACATGAAAGGATCTGATCCCATAGTAATAGTGGAAATTATCAAACAGTGGTAGTTTAGTTGGCGCATGTGAGTTAAGTAGATAGGGATGAGAGTATGTATTCGAATCTCTCCAGTATCACTTTTGGAAAAGATTTAAAGCCTTAATCCTGGACCCGCTCCATATCAGATTAGTTGTGAAGCAATAAATCGTTTGAAATATTTCCAAAAATAAAAAAGTAAAAAGTGTGGATAAAGTGGCTTAATTATGATTTAACGCCCAATCTTGATAAAATTTCTTTTAAAGTATCTTGTATTTTTTAAGCCCTTCACAAATAGTAATAAATGCTTGCCTAACTCCCAAAAAAAAATTCTGGTGGAGCTTATTCCATAAATATACAATCATGAAGTTCTGCAAATTTCTCATTTAAATTTTAATTTAGAGGTTATTGTCTACTTAACTGCAGGTGAATATATTTATGGGTTCATTTTTTCTGTGGTTACTGCAGATAAGTTATCTAAGTCAATACGACGTCGTTTTGGGACGGAAATTATAGTGTTTTTGTAATTTTAATTTATTTTAGGATTATAATAGTCTTTATATTTATAATTTTTTAAGATTTAAATATCAAAACGACGTCGCTTTGGAAATAAATGCAAATAAATTCTTTGCATTAACTGCGGAAACATTTTTCCCTATATTTATTTATAAAAACCTTTTAACTTAAATCTTCAAAATAACTCACCTAAGATTCAAAGAGATCTTTCGCACTCTTCCGAAACAAACAGGATGAAGAATTTTCATTAATCGAAAACAAATAAAATTAAATTAATGAAAAAATAAAGAAATGGAATATTTTTTTCCTTAAAATATAAATAACTTGATCATACTATTATAATTAACGTGTAAAAATTAATTGGAAATCCAAAAAAATAATAATGATGGTGAGATAAACAAAAATACACATTTTAATAGGCTTTAATTTTTTTTCGAACAAAAATATATACAAATAATGTAACAATTGTGATGTACAAACTAACAATTCCTATACATGAATATACCTAGTAGTTATCAATTATCAGTGAGATAGATGCACGAGATGACGATGAGAGAACAAGCAGTGATATACCAGGATTTGAATTAAGAGTGGCAATTTTCAATCATAATACGACACAAATGTTTTGGCAAAATTAACACACAAAAATTCTGTAGTATTAAACACGAAATCAATCCAAGTTAATCTTCTTATAAGTTATTTATGTTATATCATGTCATTTCAATACGATATAAGTGAAAGCAACATTTAATATACAAATTATTTTATTTTATTGTATCGTGTCAATCCTCATAACAATGACATATTTTGAGATTAATAAATTATTTATATTTTGTCATGTCGGCCCGTAAAAATAAGGGTTCGTATTTGTGTCGAATATTTGATATTTTAAAATTTATATTGAGTTTGTGTTAAGTGTATTCATATTTATGTGAAATTTATGTCATATCGTATTATATCAATTCGAATTGTCATCCCTATTTGGAATCGAATGGTAATTTTCAACGCGATTAACTGATACGATACAAATATGACATGAGAAATTTATGTTTAAGTTGATCCAGTTTTAAATTTTTGTTATAATGCATGTCAACCCTCAAATACAAGACGAGCCACGTTAATCTTCTTTCACATTATTACAACATTGGTAAAATCAAGGTTCAAGACACTTTATTTGTGTTATGTAAATTTGCATAACAAATAAGATATTTTGAGATTGACATTATTAATGGGTTTATCAATTGCATAACCAAAAACTAAATTTCTACTGACCCATCGATTTGTGTGTAACCATTTTTCTTTTTTCTTTTCTAAAACATGTGAATCTACATCTTAGTTTATGTCTATAGCATTACTCAATGAGTTTCCTATAACATAATGTTTGTATTTTCCATTATTAATATCATGTTCATGTCAAAAAATTTAACACAAATTTTCATTCATCTTGTTTGATGTTTAATGTATTTGTGTCATATCAGACCTAGAGCCAATATAAACACGATCCAATGACACTAATTGCCACCCTTAAAAAATATAACAATAATAATAAATAAGGTTATTATCTTTATAAACTTAAAATATTAAAAGTCTTGATGTGGTATATTAAGATAAACAAATATAAAAATATAAAATTAGTATAAATTCATGCAGCAACTAAGCCGTACATCCTGTACTTGCTAGATATTCTTAATTCTAACAACTGTTTAGTCAGCTTGGAGGGTATGAGTTTTCTGTATTTTCATCACTTTTTTATGCTGGAATAATTTTGACTATATTTATTATTATATTACTCTTTATTCGATTTTTGCAAATTAAAAATTAAAAATTATATATAATGAGTATAAATTTATATTCTTTTCAATTTTGACTAGGTTAATTCAACCCCTCCTCATAAGTATTTAATTTGTTTTTCTTCATTACTCAAAGCAAGTTTTGACTGTGTTTGGTAAGCTGAACCCTTGAACTAATAAACCAATCAGAAAAATCTTTGGTTTTGGTGGGCGGAAGAGAATGCTTTGTATTTTTTTTTCCTTGTAATCTCCAAAAAAAAATTACAAAAACAAAAAACTACGCTTTGTATATATATTATACGGGTTTAGTGTTTGTCATTTTAAATGATATAAGTTATATCATTTTAAGAGAGATAGATACAAGGAATAAAAATCATCAAAGAGAAAGTGAGTATTTTTTTTTAATTTAAATTTTAAATAAAAAAATATTTTCTTGTGTCTATCTCTCTCTTAAAATGACACAAATTTATGTTATTTAAAATGATAAACACTTTTCTCATATTATATACCCTTCAATGAGACACACGACATTCAAACAAAACTACGCAAAGATCTTTTATTTGATTTAATTCCTCTAATGTAATTGAACAAGGATTTTTTTTTTTTTTTTTGGGGGGGGGGGGGGGGGGGGGGGGGTGGGGGTTAAACATGAACAAAGAGTTTTAGTAATACTCATACACGCACATATCACAAATAAATTAGATATAACTTGTAATGTATATTAATATAAAAAAATTGCACTTATATCTTATGCAATTGTTAATATGATTAAAGCCATTAAATAGTAAATTATCCGTACCAAAAAAAATTTATCCGTACAAAATTAAATGATGATGTGAAAATAAATTTACACTAAATGATATATTAAAATTAGACAAGGTTAATACATTATCAAATTAAAAAGCTTTTTGCTTTTTACTTTTTACTTAGCTTTTATATTTATTATTCAAAGTTTGTTCAAAGGTAGGGTAAACTTCGTTGTTTTATTTGACAGCTAGAAGGTTAAAAAATTAGAGATGTCGATGGGTAGTTATGTAGGATTTGACGGAAAATGGCCTCTCAAATGGTCTATGATAACTAACGCAATAAAGAAAGGAGAAAAAAAAAAAGGACTTTATTGCATACAACGTAATCATATAATAGCAAGTCTCCTTTACTAATATTTCTGCAAAAATAGAATAGCATTTTTTATCTTTGGGTTGAAAAAGAAAGCTTAATTATTTGCTTTTATTTATTTCCAACAAAAGGATGGTTGCGGCTGAATTCTGATTAACAATTCTGAGTTGGTCACAAAGGGAGATGGGTATAACCCCACCTACAAGTCACCGTTATGAGGTTTTGAGAGGACCCATGCTTGAAAGTAATATACATTTCTGCTGTAATGATAAGTAAGTTGATATTGTTATTGATGTCTTCAGCAAAGCTTTGTCCATTTTAGTTCTAAGTCGACCTAAAACATAACCAGGTAAGAAGCCACGTAATGAACGCCATTTTTTAAGTACTTCACATAAAGTATGTCTTTAGTTTATTTATGGAAAAAACAAGTATCATATTGTAGGACAATCCTATTGTCATGCTATAGAGACAATCACTGTGGAGTCCACCATTTAAAAAAAAAAAAAATTACAGCATAAATATCAATGTATGTATAGAAAATTCAACTTTTGTCATGTAATATGACAAATGCAAAACCCTTAGTTTATTTTACAAAATTGCATAAACATATTATAAATCAATTAACATCATAATTATGTCCTAGCTAGTGGGCTGTCTAGTTACACCTAAAATCAACTTTTATAGGGATTTTTTTTTTTAATATATGTTACCCAAGTAAACCCCCTTTTTCTGGGTCATTGACATTAACAGACATACTAGCTTCTTATGTATTCGTAAATTATACCAAAAGGATAAGAAAATTAAAGTAAATTTTTCTTATGGTTTTTATTTATTTAATTTTCAATCTGTAGTTTTTTAGGTATTTTTTGTATATTTTCTGTTGTTAAGGTATTCATTCTTATTTTAAAAATATCAGTTCTTATATTTCTATTCATCTGGAATTTGATATTTAATTTGTAAATTCTGCTCAAAAAATAATATGAATTTATATCTTTTACTATAATAGGCCGTAAAACATTGGATTTTGAAGAAACAAATATAAAGACGAATCCAAATAGACAAAAATATAAGAATCAAAATTTAAATTCATAAAAACTGTATGAAGTAATATTATATTTCAATAAGATAAAAGGTACTGTTTATAGCTAGTAAAAAATGTTATAAGAGTACTCTTAAAATAGTTTGGTTAATATAATCGGAGGACATATGTTACAAGGCTCACATTGGTTGTATAGAAAACTAACGTGGGGTTTAAAAGGCTTTGGGCACTCCCACCCTTTGAGCTAGCTTTTGGGGTGGTGATCTGAAGGTCCGTAACAATTGGTGCTTTCATTGAGAGTTGAGGTCACGGAAAGGACTACCTATAGGCTGGATTAAGGTGCCTTCGGGCACTGAATACTGATAGGTGAGTGAAACCGCCCAGAGAAGGAAAGGGCTACCGTCGGGTCAGTGTCGATAGAGTGAAAGCCGTCGTGGATGTCGGCCCTTAAAGGGGTGGCAATGTTACAAGTCCCACATTGGTTGTATAGGAAACTAATGTGGGGTTTAAAAGACTTTGGGCACTCCCTCCCTTTGAGCTAGCTTTTGGGGTGGTGATCTCAAGGTTTGTAACAAGTTACAAGTCTCACATTGGTTGCCTATACAACTAATGTGGGGTTTATAAGGCCTTGGGCACTCCCATCCTTTGAGCTAGCTTTTGGGGTGGTGACCTCAAGGTCCGTAACAATTGGTGCTTTCATTGAGAGTTGAGGCCACAGAAAGGGCTACCTATAGGCTAGATTAAGGTGCATTTGGGCACTGAATACTGGTAGGTGGGTGAAGCCGCCTCAGAGGGGAAAGGGCTACCGTCGGGTCAGTGTCGATAGAGTGAAAGCCGCCGTGGACGTCGACCCTTAAAGGGGGTGGCAATGTTACAAGTCCCACATTGGCTGCCTATACAACTAATGTGGGGTTTATAAGGCCTTGGGCACTCCCACCCTTTGAGCTAGCTTTTGGGGTGGTGACCTCAAGGTCCGTAAGGACATATAATGAAAGTAACAGACTCGGGTCAATTAGAGAAAATATTCCACTTTTCATAGTGATGAGTAGTGTTATCACTTACCATTAGGCTACCTTGAATTATTGGTCAAAATGCACCTTATGATATATTTATTATATAATTTAATATAAATTTAATTAAACCGATTGAACTAGTAACACATTGGTTGAACCAATGATCCAGTGACTTAATACCTCAACTGAGTTGATGATCGGGCGAGTTTTAAAACAAATTCTGAAATACATTTGTCACATTTTCTATTCATTTAACTTATCATCTTTCTCTTGAGCTTCCAATAGGTTTCTTCAAAGATCAATATGTTGCCATGGTATCTTAGATTTAAGCAACCATCAATGAATGAGTATAAGATGAATATTGAGAATTCAGGATTTTTCATATTTAGTGTAACAGCTTAAACATGTGTAGTGTTTTGATTAATTACATTTAATTTTAAAAATCCAACTCACACGTATCACATAAAAGTAGATTTTCTCATGTCAAAAATTACATTATCTAATGAACTTTTTATGTTTTTCTCTTTCTTCACATGTATTAGAAATAGACATGATTCAATTAAGGAAAATAATAGTCTCATGTTACGTAAGAAAATTATCTTAATTATTGATATGCGTCCAGCATATGATGCTTTCTAAGTAAAAAGAAGCAAGGAATTAATCATAAATGTGTGAAAATAAGTCATAAATGCAAGAAATATTGATTATTCCTTCTCAACCATTTTCTCACTCAATTTATGTATTTTAATAGCAGGAAACACCAAAAACGAAGTGAATGAGAGAAGTCGCAGTTTTCCAGCTAGCGCAATTTGCACGGAACAAAGCGCAAATCGCGTCATTTCAACGTGAAGAACCTGTATCTCCGAGCGATTTGCGCTGGGAGTGGCGCAAATCGCGCCATTTAGCCCAAATCACCTCTGTGTCTTGGCGCAAATTGCGCGGGTAGTGGTGCATTTTGCGCGAGGTTGGCGCAATTTCCGCGGGAGCTGATGCAAAGTGCGCGGGCGATACTTTTTAATTTTAATCTTATGCGAATTACTCAAAAAGGAGGCCCATTTGGAGAGAAGTTGAAAGTAGGTTCTCCTAAAACCTAATAAAAGGATCAGAACAGAGGGAGGAAGGGACTTTTGACAATAAGGAATCAAAAAGAGAGCGAGAATTCTTGGGAGCTTCTTGGCATTTCAGAGATTCGAGCGATCAAGATTAAAGATCTTCATCATCTTTCTCTTCTTAGGTTCTGAAATTTACTTTCTTTTATGTTTATTTTGTCAGACATGAATATGTTTGGCTAGTTATTATTATTGTGGTAAGGGTCACAACCCTTGATGTGATCTCCTTGTAGTTGAGTTAATTTTTATATTTAATTATTCCAATCGCATTTATTTTATCTTGTTCTTCTTATCCTAATTCTTTTAGAAATGATCACTCTATTAGGATTGCGAGGGTTAGGGTTTTCAATAGGGATATTGAGATTCTAATTCCTGACAAAAGGTAAAATAACGGTTCATGTACGCACTAGGGATAGGCTACCTGAATCGCAAACGTGAAAGATCCACTGATTTAAAGGCTTAACTTGAAAAGGAATTTCTTAGGGATTAGGATTCTAATAAAGTTAATAAGGTTATAGTCATTAAGGAATTATGGCTTAACCAATCAAATAAAAGATAGTGAATCGTTTGATCAATTGCATAATTGAATGTAAACATTAATCCAAGTTATAGGGTGGAGATCGTAAAAGTGTTGGCGTATCTTTACCGCAATATTCTCTCAATTATTTTCTCAAACTTTATTCCAGTGTTCCTGAGTTTTAAAAGAACCTTTGAATTATTTACACTTTATTGGATTGTTCTCGTGATTTCACAAACCACAATTACCTTTAAACCATTTTTATCAATCCAACAAGAGACGAATAGTTATAATAAATTCGGTGCCTCAATCCTCGTGGAAAAGATACTCTACTCATCATTTTATTACTTGGAACGATCGGTACACTTGCCGATTTTTTGCAACAAATTTTTGGCGCCGTTGCCGGGGATTGAATACGCCAAGTTTAATAATAAATTTTGATTTTCTTAATTGGATTTTGTGTTACTAATCTGTTTGCTTTAGTTTATGCGTGGTACAATTGATCCTGAAACTTTGATCTACGATCCACAGATAGAAAGAACTGCAAGAAGGATAAGACAACTTACCAAGCAGAAGAAGCAAGCAGAAACTTCTACTTCACAATTTGAAGTAGAAACAGAGATGGCAGCTCAAGATCCACCACCGGAAGATGAGTTGATGGAGTCAATCTTGGCTCCACTGTTTACACGGTCAAATTCCAGCATTATTAGGCCACCGATAGATGCCAACAACTATGACATCCATCTGTCACTGATCACATTGGTGGAGAAAACTCAGTTTAGTGGGGAAGACTATGAAGATCCTCATGACTTCATAGATTGATTTTTAAGAATCTATGATGCAACCAAACACCACAGAGTGTCAAATGATGCAATCAGACTCTGGTTGTTACCGTTAGCTGTGACCAGGAAAACTCTCAAATGGTTGGATCGACAAGCTCCCAACAACATCAGAACATGGGAGGAGTTGGCAGCTAAATTCTTTGCTGAGCACTTTTCTATGGAAAAGTGCAACAAGTTGGTAAATGAAATTACCAACTTCACTCAACAACCGGGAGAGAACTTGTGTGCAGCCTGGACCAGATTCTCGGAATTGATCCGGAAGTTCCCCCAATATGATTTGCCAGACACAAAGAAGGTCAGAGTCTTCTATAATGGGATGACGCCATAATCCAGAATGGTTGAGAATGGTTGTTTTTGGTTGAACCATAGGAAAAAAGACAGCAGCTCAAACCTTAGAGATGATTAACTTTATGGCATGGAATGAGAATGCATCTACGACAGTCCAACCTGTTCAACCCAAGAAAGGAATCTTGCAATTAGGGAACAATTATGGTAATGAGAATGCATCTCCTCCTACTCATCATTTTATTACTTGGAACGATCGGTACACTTGTCGATTTTTCGCAACAATTATGCCATACACTTATATAATTTTGCGCTAATTTTTTTTCTTTTTCTTTTTACATTATGGATCTCACATATTTGTGTCATTCACATGAGAGTACTATCTCATGTAACATGAGATTAATAAACCCCTTTCAATTAATAATTGTCAACATGAATAAAGAAAAGAAAAGATACAAAAATTTCACGTAACTGGATTAAATGGAATTTTAATATGAAAAGATGCATTCTCAATAACACTTATAAATTTATCGAAGGATATCATGCATAACTTATTTTAGACTTCTGTGTTCATGATAGAAAATATCAGATTTGACGTATGAGTGGAATTTTAATGAAATACTTGTGCAATAACGGGCATTGGCAAAAAAAACTACAAAAGAAAAGAAAAGAGAGAGAGGGGTAGAGGACCCTCCCAATCCATAGTCACTTATGATGTGGATCCGGCACTTGACTTCTTTGCGGATACCCTATGGGGACGTTTGGTGGAGGAAATGTTTTTTTTCACTAGGGAAATGTAATGACTAGGGAAATATTGAGAAAATGAGTTTGGTAGGAAAATGAGAAAAAAATTGTTTGGTAAAGCGAAAAATTATCGGAGAAATTGGTTTAAGTTTTGAAAGTCTATGTTTGGTAAAAAATAAAATATTGATGGGATAGTTGGTGTGAATTACGAAATGAACGCTTTCACTCTGAGTCTCTTTGGGTCATTTTGGACATTATTTTCTGCTCATTCTTTTGTTCCCCAGGCAACCACAAATTACCACCTTTCGTGTGGGTTTCTAACACAGTGCAGCTACCGCTATTTTTCACAAAATTTTCGTTGCCTGGGTACTCAGTTTTGCTGGGAGATTTTTTGTAAATCTTCTACCAAACGCTGGCAGCTTCAAATCCCTATCCCATTTGCCTTGGTATTTGAGAAAAAAAAAAACTGCTACCAAACGCTTCCTATGGGTACTCCATATTTCTACATAAATTTTGTTTATACAAATTATAAAGATCAAACAAAGTAATCATTAATACATATTATTTTATATATAAAATAATTATATACCATAAAAATTTAATATAAAATAGTAATATATTAAATATTTATTGATTTAATCTATATACTTTATGCATACGAAGTATATGATTTTCACAAATATATATATAAGATTCTTTGACACGAGTATCAAATTTAAAATTTGACATCTCATCTGAGAATCAGTAGATTAAAAAAGATCAATGATATCACATGCTTACAAATCAGAGTCGTTGATTTTTTTTTATCTAATGGCTCTCAGATGAGAAGTCAAATTTCAAATTTGACACTGGTATTAAAGGATCTTACCTCATATATATATATATATAGAGAGAGAGAGATAGAGATATAGAGATAAGATCCTTTGACACCAGTGTCAAATTTGAAGTTTAACACCTTATCTGAGAGCCGTTAGATAAAAAAAAATCAATAGTGTCACATGCTTTCAAATCAAAGCCATTGATTTTTTTTTTTTTGATCTAACAGCTCTCATATGAGGTGTCAAATTTTAAATTTGACACTAGTGTCAAAGGATCCTACCTCATATATATGTGTGTATATATATGTGTGTATTAAATAATATTACATGCTAAAATTTTGAATTTCGTATTTTTTTTATATTTCACCTATTATATTTATTTTCTTTTAAACTTATCTTTTAAATTATTAATATTTAGAATAAAATACTCATAAACAACAAAAATGTGATTTACGGTATGAAATATAAATATTTTGTTATAAAATGTAGGGTAATTATAGAAATATCAAATGTAATAGATAAGGGTATAATGTTTATGGAATAAAATGTGATTTGCGGAATAAAATGTTTATAGAAATATCAAATGTGATTTACGGAATAAAATACTGCAGATTTATTTTTTGTCACACTCACATATAAATGAGTGGGTCCCATTAATCTTTTTTTTTCTCTTCTCTTTTCATGGGACTCACTCACTTATATGTAAGTGTGAAGGAGAAATTTTTTTTGCAGCAAAAATAGAAATATTTTTCGCATGTTTCATCTTAAAATAATCATACTCATTTTTGTCATTGTTATATTATGATGAGCCATTTATTCTCAAATAATTTTAAAAAATAAAACATCAAATAACACACCAAATTGGTGCTTAATTTATCCCCAAACCATGACTCTCCCTTTTTCCACAACTCTTTCTCAATTTTATCGGACCACAGTGTTACCTTTTGTGCTTAATCTTTATTTAAACAAAATAAAAGAAAAAGAAACAAACAAAGATGATTTTTTACGATGCATTCCAAGTTCCAACGTGGGTTTAGTGTTCCTAGGAATCTTAACTAAATGATAGGTAAGCATCCGCATCCAAACAAGAAGCCTAAGCGTAGTTCGAAAAGAGCAAATGAAATTTCTTTGGGTTTAAATTCCAAGTTTACAACTTGGTGAGATCAAGAAGAGGCTTCTTTGCATCTTCCAAGTTTAAATTCCAACCATTCAAATTCCGAAGTCTCAAACTATTGTCCTTTTCTAAATAATAAAAGAAAAAGGTATGGACCGGGAATTCAAAATATTTTCGATTTGAGATGACAATTGGTTCCATTTATTGTCAACAACGCAACGCGTAAACAGAATCCAATTCTCATGCAGCTCATAGAGAAAATCAAGCATTTGAAGGTCCCCATACATAAAGAATGCATTGTCTTCGTTCGCTTTGTCATTTTGTCAAACAAAATGGCTTTGTTTTGTTTTCTTTTGATATTTGATATAGAAAGATTTGATGGGACTTTCATTGTATTGTTTGTATCTCAAACATTTATTGGGGACGCAATAAGTCGGTTGGTTGAACTGCGTGGCTTAAATTTGAAAATAAAATTACTCAAATGGTACAAATTTAAACATATTTACCGGAAGAATGACAGGGAGCATAGAGATGCATTATCTTGACAAACACATCTTTATTTATTAATTTTTTTTTTCAAAAACTCTCTTATGATTTCTATTAGAATCATTTATGCCCTCATGATTTTTTTTTAATCATTTACCTTCCCATGATTTTTTTTTGTCCAGTCCACCTTCTAACGCTTAAAGATTAAATTAAACTATGTATTTTACCCCTATAAAAATAATAACTACCAGACTATGTATTACTGAAATCCTACTCATCTTTTTCAATTTTTTTGAAAATTTCTTAGTGTAATGCTTTTCTTTATCCAACTTTATAGTAAATTGTATATTGTTAATTTATTATAATACTGAGTTCAAACACTTAACTCCACCTTTTTATTTTAACTCAATCGACATCTCATTTATTTAATTTTTTATTTTATTTTATTCATGGTCAATTGGGTTCTCATATGTGCTATTTACTCATAGCTTTGAGCGTAATGTTAGTGAATACTATACATCAATAGACCAATTGATAAGTGTCAAAGACACTATGTTTTTATGCCTAAAAAGAGTTTAAATAATTATTAAAATAGTTAAAAATATAATGTTAAAACAATAAAACAGTAAAACAGAATGAATTGTCAACAAATAGATAAAATTCTAAATATTTGCTGTTGTTTCAGGTTGTTGAAACTAGAATAACAGTGCCAATATGATAAGAACGAGGCAACAGTAGAATCCGCGGAGCAATGGGAAAATCAGAAATTAAATAATAAATAAAATAAAAATTGTAACGTTCGCTCCACTGCTCGCTAAAGCGAGCAAGTGGACGAGAAGCTCGCAAAGCTCCTAGCTCGAGCGAGCAAATGGGCGAGCATCTCGCAAAAGTCCTCGCACAAGCGAGTAAGGGAGAGACCAGTAACAAGTGCTCGCTTCAGCGAGCTCCTCAGCGAGCGGGTCCAAATTTCAGAAGCCCAAATTTCACCTTTTAAATACAACGCGAACGAAGCCGTGAAGGGAATGCTGGAACGCAAAGGAAAAGTCAGAGACCGAGAGGAAGCAAAGGAAGGAGCGGAAGAAAACACTGGATCGTTGCAGAGGAGAAGGAAGGAAGCACTTCTGCATCATTGATCATCACTTTTTAGACAAGTTTATCATGAACTCAGTTTCTTTTACTGTTTATTTCAATTCTGCCTTTATAATTATGAGTAGCTAAATTATTTTAGTAGTTAGGAACATACAGAACCAATGGGTTCTTAGTTGATGTTTGTTTATTCTTATGAATTACATTCTTGTCTCTAAATTATGCAATCAATCTGTTATTTATGCTTAGTTTTATTTATGACTTGATCACTCGTAGATAAACATGAGTCATATATGACAATAGGGATGTTGGTATGTGATTCTGATTGGTTGATTGCTGGAATTTGCATGATCTAGGAATAGACTTGTGAATTTTATAACTGTGAGTTCTTGCGTTAATGTTTATTCTAATCCAAAGCCTAATACAAAAACTTGTTGACGAACTCGGCAAGTGTACCGGTCGTACAAGTAATAAAGTAATAAGAAAGTTATCGATCCCACGAGGACTTAGAGCCGGCAAAACAGACTCGGCTCGGCGGGCCAACCCGCCCAACCTGCCAAACGGGGCGGGGCGGGCTCATTTTGTGGTGGGTTGGTGGCGGGCATAGGCGGGTCAGTGTAAAATAGGTTCGGGCTGACGGGCTAACCCGCCCAACCCGCCAAACGGGGCGGGGCGGGCTGAGTTTTTCAGCCCACTTTAGCGGGGTGGGGCGGACTGACTCATTTTTTGGCGGGTTGATGGCGGGGTGGGGCGGAGCGGGGCGGGGCGGGCCGCCCACTTTGCCACCTCTATGAAGACTGATGACCAATCAATAATTTATTTATTTAACTAAAGTTGGATAGATCATTAAAGGTGTTTTTGAGAATGTTGTGATTAAATTAAAAACAAAATTTGTAAACTATTTTTGGTTTTTTAATATTTAAGAAATTAAATTCAGAATTAATTAAAGCTAAAAGAAATTGATTTAAATTTTCAATAAAAAGGCGTAGTTAGGCCCATTTTCACCCAAGTCCTCCTTATTTGAAACTCTAATCTCGTGTCGTTTCCTAACAACATACGTAAACAAATATCATTATAAATAACAATTATGTTAGTAATTAATTTAATAATTATTATTGCTATAATTATCAATTTCAAAATAATAATCACATTAACCTTTAAACATACAGACAAATAACAAATGTAAATATAATAAACAATGTCATATATAAGTAATTATGTTAATCCTTATAAAAAATAATCAATCAATATGATATGAGTTGGAATATCGTCATGCAGAGACATTATACAACACTTGTGTCTAAATAACATCATTAAACTCAAAGCAAGGGAGAGATGACTGGGAATAGAAGAGGGTCGGGGTTGGGGAGAGTGAAGAGTGAAGAAAGTATGAAAATGGGAGTGAGATGGAAATGAAAAGGCAACAAATTTGAACACTTAGAAAAATGGTTTAAAATTGTAGTTGTGATTCTAGTCTTACATTATAATTAATGTTTTAAAAATTGAATTCAATATTAACGCGGTAAAATTTGTACATCATGATTCAATCAATTTAATTAATCAAGTTTATCATTTAACTATGGTTTAATAAAATTATATTAGAATGGAGACATAATTATTTATGGTATTTCCAGTTTAAGTCAGCATTGCACTTATTGATTTTTGTCGACAATGGCGGAACAAGAATTATGTCTAAGAGGGGAAAAAATTTAGAAGGGTAGCAAAACTTAAAGAGAAGAAATAGACAAAAACTATAAATGGACGTTTGGTAGAGGAGAAATTTTTTTTGTTCGGAAATTTCAATTTTCAAAAATATGATTTTTACATTCAGTTTACGATAATAACTGAAAATTTAAAATTTAGAAAAATTTAGTTTCCCGGGAATCCTGCAAAAACTCTCGTACCAAACGCCCTCTTAGGATTTAGGGCTCGTTTGGATGAACTTTTTTTTCTTCAAAAGTTGCTTTTTTTCTTTAAAAAAAGCGCTTCTCATTTCTAGTTTGTTTGGATGTCTACTTTTAAAAAAAGCATAAGTCACAAAAAAGTCAAAAACCTACTTTTTTTAGAAGCTAAAAATTTTAACTTTTACAAAAAGCAAAAGTCAAAAGCCAAATATTTTTTTCAAAACTAAATATTTTTATAAAAACATAAATAGTTTTAACTTTTGTAAAAAATACTTTTAAAATAAGAAAGAGATAAAAGTCACTTTTTTTATAAGGTGAAACAAACATGCTCTTGATCTTTTAGCAAAAAGCCCTTTGGGCTTTAGTGTGTGAGGAGAGTTTAAGAATATTTAAGGTATTAGATCAAAATCAAATCAACGGTTATAAAATAATATTAAATAAGAGTCATTTATTTGATTTTGATTTAATAATCATAAAAATAATTATAATAGATTATAAGTATAACAAGTCTCTGCATATATCACTTTGTACAATATTCAATAGAAACGTTCCCAAAGTTATTTACAATGAGAAGTTATTTATCGAGGTACACTTTGCCCAACAAAGAAAATTATTCAAAAAAATTCATTTACCTTTCCTTTTATTCGGCTTTGGAACCCCATGATGAAAACCTTAGCCTAGCCCCTAGGGCTTCTTTTTTGGGTACCCCCGATGCCCTCCTACACTGTCCGGCGACGACCAACAAAACAAGTAATCATTATTATTTTTTTAATTTATTACATATCAGTCGTCCATTATGAGAGAATCATCGTGTTCTTCGCTAATAGTATCTAGGGTTTTATAATTGTGATGTTGAATGAGAATTGAAATCTTATATTATAGAGATAAAAAATATGTGAGACTGTTATCAAAAAAAAAAAAAAAAAAAAAAAAATATGTGAGACTCATATATTAGAAAAAATTATATATAAAACTCATGTCAGCACGAAAATCGAAAAGTATGTAAGAAAATTTCAATTCTCATGTTGAATGAGAATTAAAAAACCCTATTATGTAATACGAAAATCCTGAAAAAAAAAAATATCTCATGAAAACAAAATAATTATTAATTATAAGTAGTATATAATTATAATATTAAAAAAAATTACTTTTTCTCTTTACTCAAATATTATCAGTTGATATGATGGAGAGAATTTTTTTATCATTATAATTATGTATTATGTCTGCACAATTTTTTTATTTTTATTTTAAAGATCATAATCATGATTCAATTTTTGCTTCCACTTCAAAAGTAAAGCTTTGGTGAATCAATCAAAGTTTTAAAGAAATAATAGATAATGAGATTTTGAAAAAAATAAACACCACAAAAAGACATTTGTCAAATATAATATAATTATAAGAGTTAATCGATCAAAAACCAACTTTTGTCGATGTCTATTTGATCTAAAGTTGGCCACTTTTGTTTCACAAAAAAATGTGAAAAATTCCATGATATTCTCCTCCTCTTAATTAAGATTGAATTTCAGGAATGTTGATGTTTACTAAGATTTGAAGCTAATAAGATTTATAAAAAAAAAAAAAGAGACAAAGCAATGGACTAAGGTTTAAGCTTTAAGCTTTTAATTATAGGGGTTGGACATATTTTTACCTCTTTCCTTTAATCTTCTTATTTCTTTTTTTTCTTTTTTTTTTTACTTGACTTGAAGCACCCATCTAATGTGAAAAAATAAATTTTTTCAACTTTGTGTCTGCAAGTGCAGACACTTGCACTAAGGTGCGTCCGCCATTGATAAGTAATACATAGTTATTTTTTTTACATAAAATAATTTTTTTTCCAGCAACATACAAAAAATGAAACACTATGTAATAAATGGAAATAAAGAAAGTTGTCATCATTTTGGTTGGAAAAATAATAATACTGTATCACTTTTTATATTCATTTTGGCAGGTTGTATCTCTTTATATTTACCCTTACCTATTTGAATCTTCTGTTTGATTAATTTCCGTAATCATGAAAGACATGAGCGTTGTTTAATAAAATTACTACAAGATAATGTTTGAAGATAATGAAAGGACAAATCATGAACTCTTTAACGATTATTTACTACCACTAATATTGTGATTAATCATATGGTGTTTGCCTTTACTTTTATTTTTTATCGATTTTGTTTAATACGAAATAATCTTTTAAGGTAATGTAGAAGAAGTTATGAACTGCTCAACAACTGTTTATTGTCAATGTTATTATAATTTTTTTTCGGTAAACAATGTTATTATAATTAATCATATCATGTCTCCATCTTTATATAAAATTATAGATTAACATTTCAAACTTTGAGTGCTTTAGAGTGAGATCTATTAGTAATCTTGAAGGCCAAGAGAGACGCCATATAACCTGAGACTCATGATCTCTTTGAGTGCTTTAGAGTGAGATCTATTACATTAAATGTAACAATGAATTAGTGAGGTAATAGTACAAGTTAGAGCTTAATGATAAAGACATTGTGTATGGTCTCAGGGAGACACTGAGAATCAAGAGGAGGTGAAGCGCACAGTGGCTCTTTGGGGCGCTGAAATCTAACATAGTAACAACAATAGAGAATGATGAGCCAAAATTCACCTATCAACGGTGAAGAAGTATAACAAATGATGATAGTTCAATTGGTGTTAGAGAAAATTAGAGTAAGAGTATGTGTTTGATCCTCCTCAATACTGTCTTTTGGAGTGATTTGAAAGCTTAATCCGGAATTTGTCAGGAATTAGATTAATTGTATAATAATAGACTAATTGAAATATCTCTAAAATAAAATAAAGTAAAATGGTGAAGAGGTATTTATAAGGAAAAGAGATTCCCTGCTGTGAAAATAACGAGCCTTAACTATTTTGAATAATGAGCCTAGGGGTGGCAAAAACGAGCCAACTCGTCGGGTTGGCTCGTAACCCGTCACAAATGAGCCGGGTTGGATTGGCCTAAATGAGCTGCCAACCCGAATAAACCCGACCCGAGCTAACTCGGACAAAAACGAGCCAACCCGCAGGTCAAACGGTCCAGCTTGCGGGTTGGATTTTTTTTAATTAAAAATTAATAATATCAAAAATTGCCCTACCACCAGCACCCATCGTTTCTTAGTAGTCAGTTCTCCCTTCTCACTTTCTTTCATAAAAAATTACCCTACCCGTACCCATCGTCCTCAGTCCTCACTTTCCCCATTCTTTCTTTTCTTCGCTAGTTTTCGTGAAGCTCATCTTCATTCCAATTAACAACATCATCGTCGGATCTGGTTAGGTAAAGTTGGTTTTTTAATCATTTTTTCTCTTCCTTTTTTGGCTACTTGGATCTCTCTGTTTGGTATTTTCCTTACGCTAGTGAACTTTACTATCGTTGTATTGATTTTTTTGGTGTTGTAACTTTGCATCCATATGACACATTTATGACAAGAGTTGGATAGACCTTTCCATTATTGGGGAAACCTATTTTTTATCATGCCTCAGACTAGAGAAGAGTTGGATAGACGCCTAACTTTCTTAAAACGTTTTACATTTTTTCTTTGATATGTCGAGTGAATAAGTTGATTGATAAATATCTGTGGTTGTAGTTCAAAATTCTCAAATTGGGAGCAACTGCGTGCCATATGACACAATATTACTCTTATTTCCATAACTTTTTTTGAGCCAACCTGCGAGCCAACTCGTTGGCAATATTTTGAGCTAACCTGCGAGCTTTTTTTGGCCAATCCGCGAGCTTATTTTCGAGCCAATCCTAACCCGGCTCGGGTCGGGCTGAGTTGGGTTTTCTGACTTATTTTTTTTTCGAGCCAACCTTAACCCGCCTCATTTTTTTCGGGTTGAACATGGATTGGGCCGGATTGGCCCGTTTTGCCAACCCTAAATGAGCCTTAACTATTTTGCCAGATGGGCCTATTGTGGAATGAGGTAGCGTATCCTCACCTATGTGAGGCGTGTGTATAAGAGTACGAAACCAAATGTGCCAAAGCATGTGCGAGCGGAAAACATTGGGTTTGGAGGTGAATCCAGAACAACTCATATATTTTGTCTTGTCAATATGACTAAACAACCATACCATCAATATTTGACTTTCCCCTCTAGAAAAAAAACTATATATTTTTTTTCTCAATATCTCATTATTTCATATAATTCGTTAGTATTTAAAAGAGACATTTGATATAATTTACAATTCGTTAGTATAATTTTCGGAAGATAATTATACTTGTAGTTGTTGCTGAATAATATTTAATAAAGAATTTATAAACAAAACATAGTTTATTAAAGGGAAACTTCAAAAAAAGTCCTTTAAGTTTCCTCTAGAATCACTTACTTCCTCTAAAAAATTTTAAATCATTTACCCCCTAATTTAAAGTTTCTTTATCATTTACCCCTCTAACTTAATTTTTCATCCAAAATTAAAGTTAACGAGTTAATTTTTTTGAAAAATACCTTAACTACCCTTAAAACAAAACAAAACAAAACAAAAATAATGTAAAGGAACCCTTGATGTTCCGTGGCTGCGACTTGCATTGCCTCTTCTTCATCTGATAAGCCGTAACCTTCTTTATTAGAGGACGAGAGAGAACACAAAACACTACACTATATAGCTCTGAAATAGGAGGATTAGAAAAATTTGTAAGGGTTGTTGTGTTTGATTTCATAGATTTGGGTGCATATCTCTCTTTGTCTGAAGCTTGTGCTTCTGTGATTTTTGTCCTATGTGTTTATGTTTTTGACGACCCTTTTGTCTTCTTTCCCTCCAAACGCCAACTCTCGCACAACATAATCCACTCTTTATGGTGAACTAGATCCTTTTCGTGTTTTTTTGTTTGGATTTTGGTTTTTTTTCTTTTGTGTGTATTGAATCCACTGATATTTTCAAATTGGAATTTTTCGAAGTTACTATTGTTAAATTATTATTTTTTGGTATATTTTATGCGTCACTTTTTTTTGTGATTTTTTCTTGATGCCCTTTGATGGAGAAAATGATTCAATTTGAAAATTTTGATCTTGAATTTGTTTTACACATGTGAAGGTAAGATTTATTTGTTTTTCCATTTGTTTTTTCGTGTGACTCCTTTATATGGTTTTTTTGTTGCTCCCCCGGCATGTGATTAGAAGGGGACACTTTCACATTGTAGGTTGAATTTTTTTTATACAAACATAATATACACTCACAATAGAAAATAGGTTTATTAGAGATATATAAAAATCATTAATGTAATCTCATCCAACAACTTAATTTTTTGAGTTGAATTGAAATTTACATGGTATTGGAGCATCGATGTATCAGATTCGATCGTTGCCGGACCTGATACATCATCCACCTTTCGAGCATTAATTGTGTGATCCTTGACCACATGCTCCGTTAATTATATACTAGGTAAAATGGGAAAATAAGTAAAAAAATAGGGATAAAATGAAAAAGTTACGGGAAAGAGAGCACAAAAAATTAATATGATCTGAGATCATATTAAAATTTTTCCCATCTTTCAAGCACAATAAAAACTTTTGGATTGAATTGACGTTTTACAATATTTGTACGTCACTTAATTTGACAGAACCTAACTTGGCTCTTACCATTCTTTTTTTTTTGGTGAAAAAACTTATGTCATTTAAAATGACAAATATCATCTCCTTGTTTAAAATACAATTTCCAACGACGGTTTCTAATGTTCAACTTCAAGTTGTCGACTTTAGGAAGAAAAATAGAAAAACAAAATCTCAGCAAGCTAAACTCGTGTAGCCACTTTGAAGGTCTTGTAAAGTCGGAATGGCTCATCAGTCATCAGGGAAAGTGCGAGTGCCACAAAAGTGGGAGAATGATAAGGAACTTGGCACTTCCTTCCTTTCATCACAAAAAAGCTGAAGAGAAAGGGAAAAGAGAATCTTCATAATTTACAGGAGTAAAAAGCCTTACTAAACGTGATGCATCTACGAGAGCTATAATTAACACCAGAACTCAATGTTCCTATTTGGGAAACAGACTCTGGTTTATCGCAGCTTTGCACTTTCTGATGATAAAAGCAACTTGCACATCACTTGGGCTCACATCCAACATTGGTCAGCTTTCCTACTTTGACCAAGCAATTTGCCCGACCAAAAATAGTTAATACTTACAGTATTCATATATATGTTTATAGGATTTTATAAGAGTTATGTTGTAGGAAAAAGGATTGTGTAATATTATAGAGATTCATTTTACGTGTCGTAGTTTTTTTTTTTTTTTCAAAAAATGTGAGTCCCACAAAATATTGTGTGTGTAGAAAATTTTATTGTGTCATGATAAATGCAAACCCCATATTTATATTATCATTATTTTTACAGACTCATTTCATTAAAATTAAAATTTATATAATGCGTATAAGACACATTATCAATACGTCATGCGTTCACACTTCCAATTTATATAAGAAATTATTAAGCATTTGTAAATTACAATTTGACATTACACATTTAAAAAGCTGTAATATTATATTTATTTTTGTTATTTTTATGTAAACACGATGGATCGAATACTAATCAAATAAACAAGCAATTTTTCTTTGACTACTTCCAAAAAAATTCCAGTCAACCTCGTGCTAGAGTATCTGGACCTCAGGAATTAGGAAGCAAGATGCCAATAAACCCTTAACATATTCAGTAAACTGGGATTAAAATATACTTGTTTAGGTGAATGTCCCATTTCCCAACTTATTCGCTTGATTCTATTTCTATTCCCTACACCTACGATGGGAAATTTTATATATTGCCTACTTGAATAGTAATATTTAATTTTGTACTTCAAAAAATTTAAATAAAATTTGGCAAAAGTGCCTCTGTCTTTGCGGTAAAAAAATTTTATCCTACATTTTTTTCTGGATCCGTAGATGGATCCTGATGAACATGTGTCTGTGACAAATAATTTTATTTGCCACTGTTACAAAACCGAGCGACCCATAAAATTATGAGTTTAATATTTGTGGTACAAACAGATCAAAGGCGGAACTAGAGGGGGCCCTCACCCCCCTAAAATTTGAAGGGAAAAAATTATACATATAAATGGTATTTTAATAATATTATAAAATGTGTGTGAGTGGGTAAATTACGCACATGCATGAAGGTAAAGAGGAAGCACAAAACCTCAACGGCTCAAATCAAACTTCTGAAAATTGTTTAGCCTGCAATTGAAAGATAAGACAATTGAAGAGGAAGCACAAGTATTTTCATTGAAGGGGGGCATGAGACTTAATCTTGAAACACTCTTCAAGTACCTCTTCACTCTTTAGTTTTCAATAATAGTTAATACCCCGCCTCAGCCTCTCTTACCTTCTTTTGGGGAAAAATTTAAGAAAATGATTCAGCTTTTGCATTTTCATTTTTCATTCAACTTTTCCTAATTGTACTAGTTTGAAAAGTCAAGGACGATTTTGGTTATGAAGAAGACAAAGAGAAGTTAAATATTTCTAGGATTAAAATATTAAAAAGTGGGGGGGTTTGATTCAGTAGTTCATTTGCATGTGTTTCAAAAAAAAAAAAAAAACAAGAGTGTGCAAGAAGAAAACAAAAAATAGTGAAAACGGAGAAAGAGAGTGCCGTAGCAGTTAAAGGAGGTGTTTAGTAGAGGAGAAAATTTTTCTGGGTAAGTTACTAAAAAGTGTTTGGTAGGCCAAATTTTTTTCGAGAATGTTGAGTTAATTTTGATGATGTTGTGTGTTAATTTTCTCACCACATGAAAAAAAACAATTTCACCCTTTCAATAGTAATCTTTCCCAACTATTTTACATAGAAAAGTAAATGATGGGAAAAAAATTTTCCTAGCCATATTTTTACTTCACCTCCTACCAATTATAGGCAAATAATTTTTCAACCTCATTTTTCTAGGAATTTTTTTTTTTTACCTCCTACCAAACACGTGATTGTGAGATTAAGAATAATTTAGAAGAACAATTATAGTGTGTTCTTCTAAATTATTCTTAATCTCTTTAAATTTCCTACAATTTTAGCTATAAAAAAGAATAAAAGGACATATATAACTGTGTGGTATCTAATTTATTGATAATGAATAACATGGTTTATTTATGGGTTCGCCTCTTCTGCAGCAATAACATATGAAATTTTTTGTAGCAATCATGTTTACACATGTGGATTCTGACATTTAAAAAGAAAGAAAAAAGTCAAGATCCGCATGCGTAAAATAAAATCAAGAACAAGCTTCGAAATAAAATAGAAGACCAATTTCTTGATGATTCTTTGATTACATACATTAAAAAAGAAATTGTTTTGAGTTTTAACACGGATTCAATTATATATGAGTTTAACAATAAGAAAATATAAAATAAGAGTCAAATGAAGTGATCTTAATCTTTGTAATAGATTTCTTTTAATTTTTTTTATATTAGGTCTGTATTACATTTCAAATATTTTTGTTTATAATATAATATTTTTTATTTTCGCCCCCGTCGTTAAAATTTCTGCGTCCGCCACCGAAACAGATACTATTTTTCCTATTTCTCTTTGTTCTTCTTATAAGAGCCCACCAACTTCTATTTTTTCGTCAAGTAATCTGGTTGGGGCCATAAAAATTCATATGGGGTAAAAATGAAAAAGAGTTCCTTTGGATAAGTTTTTATTTTAAAAAATATCAATGTTTTAAAAAGGAAGCCACATTTAAAAGAAAAATTAACTAAAATTTTTGTGTTTTCTAAAAAATAAAAGTTGAAAACTGAATTTTTTTTTCAAAATTTAAATATATCATCATCCCAACCCTAACCATTGCTGCCATCGCCACTTCCATCGCCTCTATCACCACCATCACTACCATCATTATCATTGTTACTGTCCCTGTTGCTTCCACTATCGTTGTTGCCACTACTGAATCTTTCTTCCATAATTTGTTTTCAAATGTCTTTTTTAGTAATTTTATATGTAAAAAATATTTTTAAATTCTAACATCAAAATAATTTTTTTAGTTAAAAGTGTTTTTGTATATAACATTTAAATGCAAAATAATTTTAACTTTATAAAAAAAGTAAGGCATAATTTTTTTTTTTAAATAAATCCAAACATGTCCATAATTAACAAACAAGTCAAATTATATCCAACTTGCATAACTATTATCTTATGATTAAAAAAGAATTTGAAGTTTTTAATTATGACTAGTATGTAGGGGTGGCAATACAGGTATTGACCCGCGGGTTGACCCGTGACCCGACCCGCCAAATCACGTGTCGTGTCAACCCGCGGGTCAGGGCGGGTCGTGTCAGGGTTGTGTAAATGTGACCCGTTTTTTTTCGTGTCGGGTCACGTGTCAACCCGCGGGTTTGCGTGTCAACCCGCACAGTGTCATTTTTTTAATTTTCAATTAAATATTTTATTATATTATTATTTTTATTCATTTATATATTGATATATAGTCATTGTTTAGTATAGAAAAGAATACAAGGAATTAAAAATCTCAAGAAACAGAAGCTAATCTTTTTTTATTTTATTTTTTATTTTTTTATTGTTTTTAATTTATTTATTTTTCAAAAAATCCCACTTTTTTTTTAATTTTAAATTTTGCGAGTCGTGTCGTGTCGACCCGTGACCCGCAACGGGTCGTGTCAGGGTTCGTGTTTTGTGACCCGTTTACAAAACGGGTCGTGTCAGGGTCGTGTCAAATAGTGTACGGGTCAAAAACGTGTCGTGTCGTGTCGACCCGTATTGCCACCCCTACTAGTATGCATCATTACTATTGAATTATTAGCACACATTTTATATTTCATAATAGGGAGCGGTATTTGTCACCATTTTAGGTTTATCACTTTTCTCTTTTTCAAGTGTTAATTTCAAATTTATTCAACGATAACCAAATAAATAGTAAAATTGATAAACTTAAAATAGTGATAAGTATAACTTTCCCTTGCTAATAAACCCAATAATCTTAAATGACACTATATGCAGGACAAAAATAACAAACAACAAAGTAAAATGTAACCACCTCCTACTTTTAAACTGTAGAATATGAAGAAAAGATGAAAACAGTTCAACCAACTAATATAGATTAAGCATTATTATATTACTAAGTTCAAAAGAAGGACGAACGCAAGAATGAATTTTTCGATACTTTTTTTTAATATTTTTTCATTGTTTGATAAAATTTCATGTAAGTCCAATTAATAAAAAAATGAGTCTTATATAAATCAATAGTACACAAATAAGATATCACATAATAGTAAAAAAAAAATTAAAAAGAAAGTGCCAAAATATCCTTTTTGGTCCTCAGCAAATTTCACGATGTCCCCTTTAGTCCCTAGCAAATAAAAAAGTTATTCGTGGTCCCTAAAAAATTCAAAATGGATCTATTTAGTTGAAATCGTGGTCCCTCACAAATTAAAAAAAGACCCATATTAGTTCCTTAAAAGGATTAAAATGGGTCTATTTTGAATTTCTTAGAGACCACGAATAGCCTTTTTATTTGCTAGGGACTACAGCATGCATCGTGAAATTTGCTGAGAACCGATATATTCCTGATATTTCTGGTATAACAAATCTAAATAGTTGTTGGTAAACGGTCGTTAAAATGTGTTTTCTTTTTCCTGTTGTTATTTTGCCTTTCGAAGAGAGTTGAATTTCAAACTTCAAAGAAAAATATATTCCTTTTTCCCTTCGGTTCAACCCCCTGATGGTGCTTAGGAATGCATCCAACCACATCAGAACGAAGTTACACCCAGAACACGTTTTTAGTCAACCAGGAAACCTGAATCTAAATTGGAAACTTGGACCATGTCAATGTTTTTTTTTTTTGGAGTTAATATTTGATGCAACGAAAAGACACCAGGGATTCTTGTGAAAACTTGATATATATTTGAATAGATGAACCAAAAAAAAAAAAAGGAACAAGAAGGAAGAAAAATGCATTTTTAGTAAACAACCAAACAAATAGAAGTCTACTTAAAAGATTGCACTTCACATTTCCTCCATATTTTTTTCATCCAAATATACATTAAAAGACTAAACTAATAAGTTTATTTTATACAAAGTATATAGATTAAACTAATAAAAGACTGACAAATATAATTTTCTGTTAAATAAATTAAAATTTTGAATGAATCTTTTTCTCATACAATTATTTTACATTCAGAATTTCGTCTATATAAGTGGTATTCAATAAATATACTAAGTAATTTTACCTAAATAAAAAGAAGACGACGAGAAACCTATTTTCTTTTTCTTTTTTTGTTGAATGTTTTCCTTTTATTTTATATTGAAACCAAATTTTCTCATAAAAATGAGAGAAGCAACAATTAATAGCAAAACCTTCAGCCGGCCCACCTAAAGTCTATACTTGCTTAAAGTTGTGAAATATGCAATCCCGCTACAGTCGAATGTCAACACAGAATGGATACAATCACTGGTAATAGCTAATAGGAAGGCCCAGGTAAGGGGAGGATGAGATCGACAAAAATGAGTTATAAAGAATTGCCAGGATTTCACATGGTCTTGTTGGACTGAACAATTACACTTGATCGCAAATCTTAAAAAGAGAGAAAGGAAGAAAAGCGGAGATTAATTTATAAACTAGCGAGTGTGAGATGGAGAAAATTCTTGTACGCAGTATTTTTTTTTTGCATAATTGTAAAGAGACTGTTTCTTGTATTCGAACCCATGACCTTTAGTCATAAAGGAACAGTTTTACCACTGCTCCGATTTGTCTAAGCCTAAAATATTAAAAAATAAAATAAAATAAAAAATCCAAGGCCCATCACTGTATCAGACCTCTGCAGTTCTAAAAGCATTGCCCCAACACTCCCATTGACTTTTTTTGTATCCCGCTAACAAAAGTCATCATTTAAATTAGGGTTGGCAAAACGGGCCAACCCGACTCGACCCGGCCCAACCCGCATACAACCCGAAAAAAACGAGTCGGGTTAGGTTTGGCTCGAAAAAAAACGAGCCAGAAAACTCAATCCAACCCGACCCGAGTCGGGTTAGGGTTGGCTCGCGAATTAGCTCAAAATATGGCTCGTGGGTTGGCTTGAAAAAATAGCTCGCGAGTTGGCTCGCGGGTTGGTTCGTTTTCAGCTCATTTAAATGAACCTGTAGTATTAATGCACCAGCCATGTGGCTTCCATAAGCTTAAACAAAGGGTTACAAAATGAGAAATAAAAGCAAAATATTTTAGTTTCTAATTTTTTTCACAACAAATTTACACCAACATCAAGAAACAATCAGAATCACTTACTACCAAGTGGGTAAGATATTTGAACCAAACACAGCATAACAATATAAAAATGTTAGGGATGTGAGAAGATTAGGGATTTAGGTTTAGAGAAAGAAGAAAGACGATAACAACATATGTGGATTTTGTATATTATATTTTGTATTTAAAAAAAAAAAAAAAAACCTCAACCCGCGAGTTGGCTCGTTTGACTCGCGGGTTGGCTCGTTTTTTTTCGAGCTGGCTCGGGTTGGGTTGACTCGGGTTGGCAGCTCGTTTTAGCCAACCCAACCCGGCTCGTTTTTGACGGGTTACGAGCCAACCCGATGGGTTGGCTCATTTTTGCCATCCCTAATTTAAATATAAAATATGAGCAATACCCAACAGAAGAAACTTTGAAACGATATACTAGAATTGAAAGGTGATAGATAATGTTCAATCAAAAAAGAAGTGAAAGAGGGCTGTGAACGACAATTATGGGCTCACCCTAATCTCCTCCCCCACCAAGATTTGATCAACCTATTGGCTGCTGACCTTCTTGATCCTGGCCGTGATTCTGCTACTGCTACCAGAAGTTTTTTAACTTTCTGGGTTTGCTCTGTTTTATTGTTCTGTCTTTTCTTGTTTTTCTGTTTAGCTTCTTTGTTTTCTTGGGGCTCTGCCCCTTTATGTTAGCAAAAAAGAAGAAGAAGTGAAAGATGATAATCGTTAGATATAAATTTATTCATGAACTTGTATCTGATAAATTAAGATTTTGACGTTGGTCTTTGATAACAATTCATAGAATCAGAACTTATAAATTTATATCAGACATAGGAACATAGCAACTCTCCCTGCACACAGAGACGAACCCAAACTATCAAAACCCAAAATTAACATTCTACAGAGAAATTTATGAGAGGAAACATACAATAAATGTCATTCGGCCTCCAATGAATTTAACTTAAAAAAGTAAAATAAAAATTCAAAGAATTAAAAAATAATAGACCCCACACATTTATCAGAGGAACAATTCCCTTTAATGTCAACAGCTAATGATCCCAGCAAAATTATTTTTCACCGAACATTGGGTGAATTCATTTCGTTGTGGTATTGAACAAAATGGAATGGCCAAGAGGGCATTGGGTTCTACTGTTTCGAAGTTTCAAAAAGTGGGGAAAAAGAACAGGATGCATTGGAAATTTGGAATATTCCTATTTTATTTTTGTTGTAACTTGCACTTACGAACCTTAAAAAATATTGTGTAGAATTTACTAAGGAACTTTTGAGATTTTTTTTTTTATCGATAAACTTTGCCGGTCAGTTCTCCCTCAATAATGTTCTGTTAGTAAAAATCAAGGCAGAGTAAGAACAAAAGTATTTGAATAATTCATGTACCCACAAAAACGGGTAATTTGTAAAGAAATGATGAAGCCATGAGGTACCGATCCACTAGCCTCTACCAAATCGTTTTACTAACCCATACGGGACAGATTTTGTTTCACCTCCTTAATCCCCCGGGGTTTTTAGCTTTATAATATGATTATATGATTTATTGATGCATTAATACGCAATTTTCAAGCGCTTGTTTCCCCTAAATAGAGAAAAGACTTGCTGCCACAGGCAAAAATTGGAACGAGTGTGCAAATGACAATGCAATTATAGCGAAGCCCAAAACAAAATCCAACTAGTTTCCAAGCAGTGATGTCAAAAGTGCCAAAACAGCAACGACAATCATGATATTTAGAAAATAGTTTGACTGAAGAGGCTTATCTGGGCTTCCGCCAACCGCCTCATATTCAGCCCGTATCTTCTGCTTCATAGCCTCAGACAGCTCTCTCTGCAATTCAAATAGACACACTATTGAATTTTATTCCTTTCTTCTTCATTTAAGACTTCCAAATTTTACATGTGAAATCACATGATTTGAAAATAGCTCTTCTTGTATTACTAAAAGATACTGGCACAAGAAAACATGACACTTGTTTTTACTCCTGCACCAAACCAGGAAAAGTAAAAATATGAACAATATGCAAATATATATCCTATGCATGTCTTTCATGGAAAGATGCAACATAAATATTCTGCAAGTATCAACTAAATGAATGGTAAGATTTGATAAATTGTGCAAGATTAAAACCTTTCCAGAGGAGTACTTGGCTGCTTGAAACTTCTCTGCTCCGGCATTTGGAGAACCATCTATCACAATGCCCTGACAAACAGATTGCAAAATAAACTTACTACGTAACATAGTCAATTGTCTAGTTGTTTGCACTCATACACGTACCCAGACATGAAAACAAAAAGGTAACAAAGTTACGTATGCAAGAACAAAATCTCCAGGTCACTCTGGTCACATAAGCACACCCATCTTTATATGAAAAAAACAATGAGTAACAAAAAAAGGACAGACCTCTGGAGGATCAAATTTGGCTCCAAGGTTGCTAAGTTTGGCATGGGCTTCAGCATAATCTTTAAAGAATGCTTCCTGATCTTCAGCATATTTCTCAGCGTATACCTGCATATTTCACAAAGTTAAATTTAATATTGAATTATAATAGCCATGAAAATAAAACTCAAGCTACTTCACCTTGAAGGATGGATCTTCAAAAAGAGCAGCATCAGTTGGCAATACCAATAGATCTTCATCCTTCTTTTGTTTGATGTCCTGTATGTAACAACAGTCACAAAAGAAAATGGTAAACTCCTGCATACTCCCCCCCCCCCTTCCTTTCAATCTCCCTTACATAAATCCAAAAGAAAAAAAAATTACGATTTCAGACCTTGAAGTAAGAGTTGTCAAACTTCAACCATTGCACTGTCCAGGATTGTCCTCCAGGTGCTCCCGGCCCATCTTTCTGTAGACCGAGAGATACACATGAATTTCTACTGTTTTATTGAGTTCAAGTAACATTACAATTGAAAACTAGTTGGTCATTAGCATGTATACTAAAAAAAAAAGTACCACTCCCCATCAAACTCCGACTAACGAGGGTACGGGTGAAGACAATACTTATACATAGCAGTATTTTAGGCTGTTTTCCGGATTCGAACCCGTGACCTTTCAGTCACAAAGGAGCAGTTTTATCATTGCTCCAGACTCACCATTTGCTGCATGTACACTAACTCCAAGAGAAAAAATATGCTTGACAGGCATGTACACATAAGATTAGAGATAGTTAACAAAAGAACTACTAAGGATCGAGAAACAATTGAAGCATAGATTTGGATTCCATTTTCTCAAAAGTAAAATGAAGTTAGACTTAAGCATAGAATATCTACACAAACATAGTAAAAACAACCATTCATCATATCTGAATCATAGTTATAAATCCCAAACAGCGGCCAACTCCAAAACCATCGTAGTGGATAGCAGGATAAATGCTATTTCGAAGATTATAGATACAAGATAAATAATTTATATTATACATATATAAATGCTTAAAAAATTACCTAAAATTAAAGATATTTATAATTAATAATTGAAAGTCATAGTCTAAAACATAGTCACCAAAAAAATGAAAAAAGAAAAAAGCAATCTGATGGAATTAATAGAAAAAACAAATGGCGGCCTGTTATGGGTAAGGATTTTGAGAGGGGAAATCATTTTAAGCCAACAGTATGGAGGGTATATTCTCAAAGAAATAAGCCTAGTCAGCAATAGGCAGTTACACGGGCAGGGGTGTATAAGGAGTGGGAAAACATTGTAACGGGGAGCTTTTGGGAGTAGATCTATAGAGGACTGAGAATTGACTCAGTGCAAAGGATAGTTCCCCTTGAGATAAACACGTTTCTGTAACTACTTAATTGATCAATAAAGATTCATTTTTTTCTCCCTTAATCTTCTTTCTAGCATAGAGCTGCATCAAATTGGTCCCACCTGCCGGAGGAACTATGAAGTGTAAGAACACACTACACAACACAGAAAAAAAAAAATGAACAAAGACCTGCCACAAAGGGGCGTGAATCCTGCTTGAACACTGAAGAGACCCAACAGAGACCTCCATGAAGGGTGTGAAGGACGTGTGCGGGTGAGCAGGTTAGAAGAGGATACCGGCGAGCAATGGGTGTGTCGGAAAATGCCAGGCTTGGCGAGCAGTGGGTCAGATTTCAAAGTTCAAGACTGAGTCAGGTATTTTGTGTGAATGATTGTGGAAGAAGTTTCAAACTCTTAAAAGTTTCTGATCAAAACATGCATGAGAAATCACAAGTATCCGAAAAATAAAGGTTCAAAAACACAGAAAATGGGGGACAAATATGGGTTTTGCCCGTTCACCATAGCAACCGCAATTTTGGGCATGGCAGCCACAACCCAACAATGCAATGCAAATGAACTCCAGTGGCGGCCACCTGCCACAACACGACACGAAGGCACTATCACGCACAATTCATAACTATGATCTGATCATGACACAAAAATAGTAAGATACATTTTGCTTATGCAGCAAGGCCATAGTAGCTAATATTCAGACTAGAGATGTTGCATTGATAACGCCTTCAACACCAAAACAGAGCAATCTGCTTGAAACGAGCATTTATGATTTCAACCAGAAATAATATGTACTTGAAGTGTCCCTTGAAATTCCCTTCATCAAGTCAGTATTTATTTCTAAGTGCATCCGAAAAACAAGAATTTTTCTTTTTTTAAATTAGTGGCCACTCTCAATGATTCAAATCATGAGCTTATATTAAAACAAGCCTCAAGTTGAGGCACATTTAGAAGCCTCTGAGTAGCCAGCACTGAGTGTTTGGAGATCAGGGAAAATCACTATAAGAAAATCAGAAAATTGACTTGAATCTTCACTCTTCAGGTATTAGTGGGGCACAATATCTATTCAGAGAACAATCCAAAACTGCACGGTCAAGTGACTAGAAGGTGTAATATGGTATCTGAGTTATGAAATAAGAGAAAGAAACGTTATAGTGGCCATCTTTTACACGAGTAATCCAAAGTTTTAAGGCAAAACATAATAACCCATACTTCTGATTATTATGTACAGCTATCATTAGTGTCAAAACCAATGGCTATTAGTGCTCATGGGCAGTGCAATATCAAATATTAGAATTAGAATATGATATTAAAAGCTTTCAAATCTTTTTACAATAACATTTCTTATAACTCGCAAGAAAAAAGGGCAGATAATATACCGTATATTTAGTTTCAGGCTTGCCCCAGCCACTACGATCTGGTCTAGACCGCCCCAGTGTGTGGGCACCAGATAATGCAACAATTTCCTGCAGATGCAGTAACTTGATAATCAAAATCAGAGACATATTGGTAGAATACAATATACTAACTTAATCCTTTTGAAAAACAAAGGAAATTACCTTGTCATTCAAACCCATTCGGTAGAAAACTTGACGCAAATGATCAGCAGGTGAAGGGGGGCCAGCATCTATATAAAGAAAAAGGAAGTGTTTTTCAACATAGGATAAACTATCATGTAATATTAGTTAAAATACGCAATCCCTTATATCTTACCAGCCTATAAAGTAAGTATTTTTTCCCTTTTCTAACCACTCTCAGTTTTCAAAATATGTTTAATTAGTCTACAATTTGGGTTTGAACTATTTTAATATGAAAAGTTTTTGTCAAATATCCTTTCAATAAGAAAGGGGAAAGAAATGCAGAATTTTTTTATTCAAATATAAAATGGTTAGTTTAAAACCTTATATTTTATTTATTTTGAAAAGTTTAGTCTCAAAAACTAACCAAAAAAAACTAGTTCATATTTTACGATTGACCTCATTGCACCTAACTGGTTATTGACGGTTCTGAGTCTCACCCTTTGCTATTTGATATTTTGGTAGAAGATACACTATGAATTTTTTTTCCGCATTAAATATTCACTGATTCAGTTGCATTAAATTCCAGACAACTGACACATATATAAGTGTTATAGATGGTAATTTAAAAGGGCAAATGAAAAGGTCTAGCCCAATAAACCAACCCAACCTTATTTTTCATGGTTTGGGTTAATCATTTTGTGATTCCTTTGGTTTGGAGGATGTAAAAAAATGTTAGCTTGGGTTCAAGTCAAACCAGCCCATGCACACCCCAACCTGTAACTCCATGATACCTATCCTATTAATCTGGTTAGAACTTTTTGTATGATAAAAAAAAATACATGAATCACCACCCTTTGCATCTTTCTTTCTTAAAGTTTAACTTTCTATGTAAACAATAACAAGAAGAGCCGCAAAAAAAAGAAAGAAAAACACTTGAAGTTCTAAAGTATTCAAAGAAGCAATTAGAAATCTGCAAGTAATCAATTACTAGAAAGAAGAAATAGTATGCCTTGCATGAAATAGGTATAGGTACCGGTATGGGAGTACAAAAAGTAAGGAAGACCTCCATTAATGGGCTAAGTTGCGAACCACAATAATGGACTTCACATCATATCTTGACCAAAACCTTAAGGTTATGAGTCTCTGTCTTCTCATTTATATAGTTCTCACTTAACAAATTCCGAATAAATGTGTGACTTCATCACTCACACTTCAATTTCTAAGATAATATAAATACAATTTTCAAAATGTTCCAGCTCAAGTAAGAAAAAATATTTAAAGAAGGCACAAGTTTTGAATGAAGTGAAATACAATTTGTTTCATTTAGTAACAAACGAAACAACTTAGCAAAACCTAGTGTTATGCATGGACTTATTTATATTTGAGTGATAAGTGAGTATTGGGAACGTCACCATGTGTACCCACTAAGTACCGGTACTGAATACATACCTCATACGGGAGAATATCTTTAGCTCTAGTGTACTACTATAGCATTGAGTGTTTGTGCTACACCCATTCAAAAAAAGTTACCTGGATTGTTTTTCCATGTCAGATGCTTAGGTGGCATTTTATTTTAATAATATTGAAAAAAATTCCCTTTCTCCTCTAATCTCATTTCCATCACCGAGGAACTAAGCCCCACAATCTTGCGAGAGAATTGCCACCTTCGAAGAAACAGAACCTCCATGGCCTCCCTTATAAAATCTGCCATAGCTACCTCTTCTCACCATTTTTCTACAAAATACTGGTGAGGTCCCCTAGTGCCCTCAACGGGCTGTGGTGGACGCAGCAAGGCTCAGGGAACATGTGCACTTGGAACATGTGCACTTTCTTGTTGGAGCTTCCAAGAAAGGTTGTGGCCTCCCCAGTGTAGCTGCAATTTCTGGTCGCATCAGAATCCCTTGTTGCAGATCTCACACACAAAATGGTTCATCATCACCAATAAAGTCTAGGGTGACAAAGTAATCACCTCATCATCTAGGTCTGAAAAGGAAAAATTAAAAATAACATCGGTTGAATTGAAAGGGACAGAAACATTTTCTCCAATGGTGGTGGTTCTCCAAAGAGATTCTAGGGCTTCGTTCCTCAGCAGCGAAAGTGAGATCAGATTAGGAAGGGAAATATTTTTAATATTAAAAAGCATTCTTCATTAAACCTTGATTAGTGAAGTTAGGGGTGAGAGCAATCCTTGTACGCAGTTTTACACTTGCATATCAACAAATATGCTATTTTACCCTCACAAAGGAGCAGCTTCACCACCGCTCTAGGCTCGCCCTCTTTGGAAATATTTTTAATATTATTTAAATAAAATGCCACCTAAGCATCCAACATGGAAAAGCAGTCCACGTGTCATGTTTTGAATGAATGTAGCACTAAACACTCAATGCTACTCCTAGTATGCGTACGACAACTATTTATGAGTAACCCATGAATCATAGTAAATAATCACAAGGAAAATAGTTGAGGACTTCTAAGAATCTTTTTGAGTCAATTAAACTCTCCAACTGAAATCATTCATCATTGTCAAATTTACAGATGACTTTTTATTTTAAATGAGCACACATTATCCAGTTGAATTTCATACTTGTGCAAACAACTAGTGGTATCTCACAAGATGTCATGAAGAGCCTAGCATTTCAATTTTCAAATAGCCATCAGTTACTCTTAAATAGCCTCATATCTTGCACCTTCCATTGTTAAATTAAATTATCAATAGATGCCTTATAAATAAATAGATATTTGTTTCTCTGTGTTTCTTATTCCCAAATTAACAGTAGTTTAGACAATCCAAGTCCTAAAACCATCAGAGAAGCAAAGAAGAAAGTTTTCTAACACAATATAACTCCCACTGGATATATGGTTGCTCACCAGGAAGTCTCCCTTCCTCAGGGCATTGTTCAGGTCCAGAGACATCCACTCTTCCATATATCATAGGAATTTTTGGGCCTCCAGCTTCCTGAAAACTCCAAGAAAGCAGTCAATGTATCTTTTAATTAATTCAAATAGGCAATATCAATCCTAGAGGTGGCAATATGGGTTGGCCTGCCCTGACCCGTCAACCCGCCAAAAACAGGGCTGGACGACCCGTCCCGCCGTTGAATATGGGTTGAAAAAATAAACTCACCCTGTTTTATGATGGGTTGGCGGGTCAACCCACCAACCCGCCAATTAAAAAAAAATTAATTAAAATGGAAAAATAAATTATATTTTATGAATTTTATAATATTATTTAATTTTATAATATTATTTAATTTTATTTCACACTCCTCTTAATTTTTTCCAATCTCAATCTTAAATGTATACTAATATTCAATTAAACATTCTTTAGGAACTAATTTGTCTCCATATATAGATAACATTTGTCATAAATAAAGTTTTTATTCTTTATTTCTTCTAGGGAGTACTAAGATAAATTTTTTTTTGGATATCACAAAAGCACAATGACAAATAAAATATTACTTAATTGTATAAAAAAAAAAAAAAATTAATTATGACTCGGCGGGTCAACCCGTCCCGAGGCAGATTGAACCCGTTTTGACCCATTTTTAAGCGGGACGGGTTGAAGTGGGTTGGTGGGTTGAAAACCTTAACCCAACCCGTCCCATTTGGGCGGGATGACTTGCCGGGCTCAACCCATATTGTCACCTCTAATCAGTCCTGAAGCAGAAATAGGACTAAGGCAACCTCCACAGCTGTAGCACCAGCCAACTGAAATAAGTCTGCATATGTTACACTAGAGTATTTGTCTTTGATTGGCTGAAGAAGTTTCAATGCATTTACAAGTCCTGAAATGGCAGCTCATCAGAAAAAATTACCATAAGCAAAATTCAGAAATAATTAGTGATTAATAAATCCTTACCAGCATTGGCTGCATGTTTCAGCTCAACTTCATATCTTAAGCTACCATTAGCTCCACCTCTCTGTGGCCACTCCTCAATATTCTTATTGTAAGTACCAGCATCATGCCATCCCAAACGAATCTATCATATAAAAATCTATGTAAACAATTGAAATAAAAGAAAAAATAAATTAATCTATGCTACAAATTAAAATTATAAGACAACGATCCAAGTGTATGATGCAGGTATAAATCATCGATCTGAAAGATTATATATTCATCAGAGTTTGATATCTTGACTGGCTTAGTCATTTTGGTCACTGTAAAGTTTATTCATCATCCTTGGAAACTTGTTCAAAAGTGAGAATTGTCAAGCAATCAATAGCACCTCTTTACAAGCATCTTTTAAGATGAATGGTGAATCTATCAATCTCTGACGATATTAGCTGACCTTTTATTTATTTTTTTCTATTTTTTAGTGACCAAAGATATAGTAGATTTCTATTCAGAATACTGTATCAAGTGCTGTGTGGGCGCTTTGCACCACTCTTTGTAGGAGACGTTTTTGCACCAGGTTTGTAGTGTATCATAAACAATTCTGCATCAAGCAAAAAGGACTAGGATAGGAACTGCTTATCAAATGCTAAAGGCAGCACTTGAAATAACAAGGTAACGGACTAACAGGTCCATTTCCACATTATATGGGTGTGCTCCATAACAATAAAACTTGTAATCTTTAGATTTAAAGAGGAATAAATTTATGAATGCCTTTACAAATTCAATTTGAAGAAGAAAGTTAAAAAAAAAAAACTAAAATAAAGAGAGAATACAAGTTCCTGAGCATAAGCGATTTGATCAAAATTCAATGACACAGAGTTTAATTATTTAACTTATTTCTAACTTGCATACGTAGACGATTAAGTAACGCTAATAGTCTTCACAAAACGTGTTGATATTAGAAAGCGCCAAGAAATCCATGATTGAAGTGTGCAGTGTACTGCTTCAATGAAAAATGCGAGATCTAAAAAAACAAAACAAGTACCAGAAGAGGATGACAGAACTTGGTCCTGAGAAGCTCCTTGATGTCTTCCCTAGCGTTCTTCAGCTGATCAGGATCAGACGCAAAGGAATTCGGCGCAGACACTGTTCCGTATCCTCCTCTCGAAACACGAACCTCTGCTCTTCGCTGAAATATCGCGCGCGCGATTCGTGAACACGAGCACAAATTTAATTCAAAATCGAAAGCATTGATCAGAGAGAAAGAAAGAGATGAAACCTGATTGAGAAACAGGTGAGAAATGCGAGGAGAGGACAGCAAGCAATCGAGCTTGGAATCAGAACCAGAAGAGAAAGAGGAAGATTTCGATGAGCACGAGAAAAGCGAACGGGAAGAGGAGGAGAGTGAGAGGGAGGCTCTGGTAGCGGAGGGGATCATGCGAGCGGCGGCGGCGCCACCCAATGCAGCCATTTTGGTTAGAGACGGTTGAGATGGTAAAGGCAGTGAAGGAGTGAGTAACACACGCTCTGCCATTTAGTTGAATTTAATATTTTTATTTAAATATTTATTTCGTTTCCTCTCCTTGTCTTTTGGATGATGATCTGCCACACTTACAATTACAACTCTACTTGTGTTCCGGAAATAACGCTCTACATGCTTTTTTGCCCCATCTTATCCCCAAGGGCCGCATCATTCAGGTGTTTGGTGAAGGGGTTACTTATCTACCTATATTTTGGTATTTTGCTTTTTTTAATGTAATTAATTATCAATTAAAATTTTAAATATCTATATTAAAAATTAAAATTACAATAATTTTTGCTAGCAGTTACAATTTATGTCAAACCTGTTTAACTTTTTAAAGTTACCGTTAGCTTTAAATATTTTTTTATTTTCTTGATTTATCAGTTAAAAATGAAAAATATAAATTAACGATGTTAAAAAGGAACTACTTAAAGTTAAATATCAATGTTATCAAAAAAAAAAAAAAGTTAAATAAAGTTAACCACAATGCAAATAAGGCGCGTGTTGGGACGCGCGCGATAATTCTCTTTCTGCTAGGGTTCTTGCTGAATTTTTTCGCTGGTGTTATGGAGGAATCGAAGGAGAGTTTCAATGATCCTTTGTCGATGGATAGGAAGAGTACGAAACGCACGAAGAGTGGAGATGAGATACCGATGGAAGCTCGTATGAGAGATGTTGTGGAGGAATTTCAATCTGGCGAAGTTGTGTTGGAGAAACAACGATCTTTTGCTGAGGTTACTGTGATGGAGAATGGAGTTTCGGGGGAAGCTATTCCCTGGTTGCAGGAGGAAGAAGTTGCTGATCTGGACCCGCTTGACACGAATCAGGGGGAAATCTCTGAATGGGGGTTCAGACGATTGTGCGTGAAGATGGTTCAGTGGAGATCCGTAGTAATGGTGAGGCTAGAGCGAGGATGAGGCAACGCTGGAAGAATGCACTGATTGTCAAGCTGTTGGGGAAGAGGATCGGTGTTGGATTCATGAAAAGAAGGTTGGAAGCACTTTGGGCAAAGGCAGGAAGCATTACTGTTGCTGACCTAGGAAATGAGTTTTTTTCGGTCAGATTCAGCAGCTTGGAGGATTTGAATCTAGCAATCACGGGAGGTCCATGGGTGATACTGGGTCACTACTTAGCAACGAGGAAGTGGGAGCCTTGTTTTGATCCGGACAAGGCGAACATACACAAGGTTGCTGCATGGGTGCGTCTTCTAGGTATTCCACAAGAATATTGCGAATTTCCTTTCCTGAATCACTTAGGAACTGTAATTGGAAAAGTGTTAAAGGTTGATAGAACAACATCAACCGGGGATAGGGCTAGATTTGCTAGGGTTTGCATTGAGATTGATCTTGCTAAACCCTTGAAAGGTGAATACATATTGGATGGCTGTAGGAAGAGGATTGAATATGAAGGTCTTTTCTTAATCTGTTTAAAGTGTGGGCGTTATGGACATAATTCTGAGTCTTGTCCAGATTTTGTTAAGACTTCTCCCAAGGATGCACCTAGTGAGACTCCTCATCAGTCAATGGATAAGCCTGGAGTTCAAGGGGTTGGGGAATGGATAGTTGTTCAAAGGAGGAAGAAAGGCACTCAAGGTTCTCAGAGAAAGGAAGTTAAGAATTCTAGGTTGTTTGGGGCAGACATTTCTAATTCTAAGCAGGAAGTGTGTGATCATGTTGGAGGAAGTGGTATTTTGAAGAATGTTTCTAGTAATAAGCCAGAAGAGGAAATTGGTAATATTCTGGTGAATAAAGAAAATCTGCCTTCGGTTAGCAACCCCCCAAATATAGAGGGGGTGATGAAATTTTCAGCCAAGGCCTCTAACTTTAATAAGAAGAGTTCAGGGGTGAAACAAGGGGCTCCTATCCCTAGAAAGAATTCTTCTAAGACTATGTCAGCCAAAGGAAAAGGGGTGCAAATCCCATCCTCTCCCATTCTGGTGGCTGAGAACAGCAGACCTTCTCAGACTCACATTTAGCAGTCCTCTTTTGCCGTTCTGGAACAACTCAATGGAAAATTTTGGGGTGATTTAGTGATGGAGTATGAACTCGATTCTGTAGTGACACAAGTGGATAATACTGGCTTTGGTCAGCAGGCTGGTCAGCTGAATATTGGGACTAGATTGCATACTTCTGATCCTCCTGATCTAGTGATGGGGGATGTGGTTAAGAGAATTGGAAGTCAAACTAATATGGAGATGAACCATGCTTCCAATATAGCTCTGGGCAGTACCCTGCATGATTTGGGCGATGTAACATGTGTAGGAGGTGATGTTGAAATTCAGGAGGCTATTGATGTGAGTGGCAAGAACTCTGTAGTCTTGCAGCAACTTCAGATTTCTCCATGAATGTGATGACCTGGAACTGCAGGGGTGCTGTTAAGAAACAGCTCAAAAGTACCTTTAGCAGATTTCGTAGGAAGTTTGGGGTTGGTGTGGCTGCCATCTTGGAGCCTAGAGTCAGTGGAAATAAAGCTCTGAATATTATTCGGAGTTTGGGATTTAATAATTCTATTATATCGGATGCCCATGGCTATTCTGGTGGTATTTGGGTGGTTTGGGATCCGGTTGATATAAATATTACACTCATTAATAAACAGGATCAATTTATCCATGTTTGGGTTGAATTTCCCGGTAAGGAAGGCTTCTTCTGGACAGCTGTCTATGCTAGTACTCATGAGGAAAAGAGGAAGCTGGTGTGGGAAGACCTGAAGCATATTGGGAGGACTATGAATGAACCTTGGATGCTATCAGGAGACTTTAATGAAATCAGATCTGCCACTGAGAAGAAAGGAGGTTGTCCTGCTGATCTTAGTAGATGCAAGAAGTTCAGTGATGTCCTGGATGCTTGTGAGGTCTTGGAATTGGGAGGTGGAGGCAATCGGTTTACTTGGAAAGGCCCTAAATTCAGTCATTTGGATAGAGTTTTTAAAAGGCTTGACAAAGTTGTGGCAAATGATGTGTGGAGAACCCGTTTTGAGGATGCTGAGGTTTTGAATCTTCCAAGGATATTTTCTGATCATTGTCCTATTCTAGTTAGATTGTAAAAAGGAGAGTCTTGTTGGAGAGAGAGACCATTTAGATTCATGGCTGTATGGCAGAATGATCCAAGGTTCAGTGATTTACTCAAGTTTAATTGGGATTCTAGTTCCAAGTTATTGGACAACTTGCACTCTTTCATTCCAGTGGTTAAGGACTGGAATAAAAATGTGTTCGGGTTCATCTTGTTCAAAAAGAATAGAGTGATTCCTAGGCTGGAAGGAGTTCAAAGACAGATGTGTTTGCATAATAGTCATCACCTGGAGGATTTGGAAGCTAAGTTAATCCAAGAATTAACTGAGATCCTAGATCAAGAGGAATTAATCTGGTATCAAAAATCAAGAGGGGAGTGGATCAATGGGGGTGATAGAAATACCAGATTTTACCACACTAGGACCTTGATCCGAAGGAAGAGATATAAAATTTTAAAACTTCAGAACAGTGGTGGTGGATGCGTTTCTAGAGAGGATGACTTAATTCAACTAGCTGGGGATTTTTTCTTTAATTTATTCAAAGAAGATCTTTCTATAGCTGAATAGATCAATATTGTTTCTTCCTATCCAGCTCTCAGGGAGGAGGATAGACATCTTCTGTCTTTGGATATCTCTTCTGAGGAAGTTAGAAAGGCCTTTTTCCAGATGCCTCCATTGAAAACTCCAGGACCTGATGGGTTTCCTGCGCTATTTTATCACAGAACTTGGGATTTGGTCAAAGAGCAAATGTTTAATAGTATGAAGTGGTACCTTTCCAAGCCGGATCAGATAAGGGAGATCAACCATACTTTTCTTGCTTTGATTCCCAAGGTGGATAGGCCCTGCCTCATGAAGCAATTTAGACCTATTGCTTTATGCAATACGGTCTACAAAGGCTTAAGTAAAATTCTGGTGAATAAAATTAAACCTTTTATAGGAAATCTCATTGCTCCTAACCAGGTGAGTTTTATTCCTAAGAGGAATATTCAGGACAACATCATTATTGTCCAAGAGCTTATTCACTCTATGCATAGGATGAATGGAAAGAATAGCTTCTTTTCAATCAAGATTGACTTGGAGAAGGCATATGACAGGCTCAATTGGGGATTTATTGAATCAGTGCGTGAAGAGGTGAAGCTCCCTGGTGATTTGATTGCTGCTATTATGGGCTGTGTCACTACACCTTTCATTGAAGTGCTATCGAATGGTGCTAGAACTTCTGGTTTTCTTCCTCAAAGGGGGATTAGGCAAGGGGACCCACTTTCACCCTACCTGTTTGTCCTTTGTATGGAAAAACTTACATACCTAATCATGGATGAAGTGGAAAGAAAGAATTGGCAGCCAATTAAGGTTGGTAGGTCAGGGCCACAGATTTCCCATCTGATGTTTGTTGATGACATCATCATATTTGCTGAAGCTTCCTTAAGCCAACTAGCTTGTGTGTCTGACTGCTTGGTTAATTTTTCCAGAATGTCAGGTCAGTGTGTGAGTATGGAGAAATCATGCATCTATTTCTCTATGAATACCCCTCCGGGGATTGTTGATTCTATTTCAGATGTAAGTGGCTCCAAGGTAGTTAAGAATACTGGTTTCTACTTGGGAGCTCTCATGAGGCATGGGAGGGCTAGTAGAACACACTATGCTAGTGTCATAGCTAGAGTGCAAAATAGGCTTCAAGGATGGAAATCTAAATGTTTGTCTTTGGCTGGGAGAATTACTTTGGCTAAGAGTGTGATTTCAGCAATCCCAATGTATCATATGCAAAATAATACTTTGCCAAGCCATATATGCCAGGACATTGAGAGATTGCAGCAAAATTTCATTTGGGGGGATTCAGATACGAAAAGAAAGGAACACTATGTTGCTTGGGACCAACTCTGTAAACTTAAAGACTGTGGGGGCCTTGGTATTATAAAGCTCAGATTTCAGAATGAGGCTTTTATGCAAAAGATTTCTTGGATGCTCATCAATGATCAAGAGAGTCTTTGGTCCAAAGTTTTACTTGGTAAATATGGTAGGAAGCAAGATCCTAGAAGAGGATTTATTGTTAAACAAGGGGACTCCCCTCTATGGAAGAGTATCTGTTCGGCCAGAGTTAAGATGGACCCTCATTTGACTTGGGAAGCTGGAAATGGCAAATCTGTGCTTTTTTGGGTAGACTGTTGGAATGGTTGGAATTCCAGTTTATATGAGCTTGCTTGTGTTAAGCCTCCCAACACAGATTTGGGTCTAAAAGTCTATGATTTGGTTGCGCATGGAGTAGGAGGCTGGAAGTGGGAGTATTTGGAAAATTACCTTGATGATGGCATTATTAGGAAGCTGCAAGATACTCTGTCCCCTTCATCTTCTGGTCTGAATGATAGGCTGTGTTGGATCTTACATAGTGCTTCTAGATCTATGGTTAGGAATGCTTACTGTCAGCTAACTGATCTTTATGTTGGAAAAGATAAGCTTTGGTCTTTTATTTGGAAATGGAAAGGACCATATAGGATTGCAGCATTCTTATGGCTGGCTTGTTTGAACAAGCTCCCTATTAGAAGCATTATTGGACTTTGGAGTGGTGGAGAGACATCCTATCCCAGCTGTTTTGACAACCAGGAGACAATCTTGCATGTGCTGCGTGACTGCAAAAGAGCCAGAAGTGTTTGGGAGCAATGGTTTGGAGGAATTGTACCAGAAGCCTTTTTGGCAGCAGAGGGTATCGATTGGTTTAAGCTCAATGTTTGTAAATCCTTCTCATCCATTTTTGGCAGCAGAGGGTATCGATTGCAGCATTCTTATGGCTGGCTTGTTTGAACAAGCTCCCTATTAGAAGCATTATTGGACTTTGGAGTGGTGGAGAGACATCCTATCCCAGCTGTTTTGACAACCAGGAGACAATCTTGCATGTGCTGCGTGACTGCAAAAGAGCCAGAAGTGTTTGGGAGCAATGGTTTGGAGGAATTGTACCAGAAGCCTTTTTGGCAGCAGAGGGTATCGATTGGTTTAAGCTCAATGTTTGTAAATCCTTCTCATCCATTTACTGGCAATCCTGGAATGAAGCCTTTTTTGTCACTTGTTGGTTCTTATGGCATTGGCGAAACCTTATGGTACATGATAACATGTTCTCTTGGCCTGGGGATCCTTAGAGTAGGATACTGATTTATTTAAAAGATATGAAAAAATATTGCAGCAGTGATCCTTTTTCCCAGGTGCAAATAGAGAATCCCTCTTTTATTGGTTGCTGTAGTAATGCTCAAAAGGAAGCTATTAAAATCCTGGTTGATAGAGCTGTCAACTTGAACACCAAAGTTGGAGTTTGTGGAGGTTTTATTTGCAACTCTAAGGGTGAGTGGTTATCTGGCTTCTCTCTCAATATTGGCAGCTGTTCTTGCCTTGAAGCTGAGCTTTGGAGAATTTGGCAGGGACTTCAATTAGTGAAGGATCTGAATTTCAAGGAAGTATGGATCGGCTGTGATAGCAAGGAAGCTATTTTTTGTATTAACTCATCAACTGAAACAGATGGTAGTTCCCTGTTAGTTAGGAAGATTAGAAGTATTGTTCATTCCTTGGAACATGTTTATCTTGAGTATGTTCTCTAGAATTTAATTCCTGTGCTGACAGGTTAGCTTCTTTAGGTTGAAAAGGTAGGGGTGGAGAGTTGAATGTGTATTCCTCTCCCCCTACAAGTATTTTTCCTTTTTGGAAATAATTTTGTAGCTTTCTGCTGACGGAGCATGTTTCTTTTGACATGCATCAGCTTTCAACTTAATTCTACTGGGTTAGGCCCTCCACTTTTACCAAAAAAGAAAAGAAAAGAAGAACTACTTATATAATGCTTAATTTCAAGATATTAGTGAGTTCAATACAATGATTTTTGTACTGAAGTTTGATAAAATAAAAATTTATAATATTTATATGCACATGGTTTTGATAATTGGAAAATGTCGGACTTTTAATAGATAATAATTTCAACATATTATTTCACCAATTTTTTGTTTCAAAATATTTAAATAACCTCTCATTTTTTAAACTTTTATTAAAAAAATACATATATTTGCTGCAATATGCATGAAACTACTGTTTTGTTGAAGACAGAAAGTTACCGTGTCGTGCGCATCAATCTATTCTGAAATTTAGCTAATGATATGGTAGACGGGTATTTTAGTGCCTGAATCCTTCTTCTTTTTTTAAGTTAAAGCTACCATTACTTAGGTCAAATAAGTTTTAAGAAAAGTTCTTATAATAAAAAATTTCTTTTCTTATAATAAAGAAAAAAAAAAGTTCTTAGGATAAGTTTTTTTTAAAGCTATTATATGCTTTTCTTAAATTGTGTATTTTTTTTTAAAATGAAGAGCTATAGAGATAAAAAAAAGAGATAATTTTCTTGAAATATATATTTTTAAGTAACATTTAAGCTAAATTTTTTATGTAATTATCAAATAACTTTTAGTGTTTTTTTAAGCTATTTTTTTAACTTTAATTTATAAGTAACTTATAACTTAAAAGAGAGAGGATCCAAACAGGTTTTTAAATCTTTAAATATAGATTTTGGGGGAAAGAATGAAGATATAATAAATAGTAAAGAGTTCGCTTTTTCTATGGTCAATATAGATAACTATCTGTATTGGACTCAAAATGATGTGGTTTTGAGACGAAAATCAAGATATTTTTGTAATTATAATTTATTTTAGGGTTATAATAGTCTTTTTTATTATAATTTTTTAACGCAATGTCATTTTAGGAGGGAATGTAAATAACTTATCTATATTCAGTGTATAAAGCCGTATTAAAAGGCACAAAATCATCAAATCAGCATTAAAGAAAAATACATATAATGAGAATGAAACCCTAAAAACAAGGGGGGCCGGGGGTTAATGGGGTGGAGGCAATCCCTTGCCAAAAATCTTAAGATAAGCTTATATACATATTTCTGTACACATCACTTCATATTACTTTAAGTAATTATTTATCAAAATTATTGAATTTTGTGGCAGAAATTATGATTAATTATAAATAAATTTAAGTAACAATTATTGGATATGTAATTTTGATACCTATTTAATAAAAGTGACGATAGCTAATGGGTGTGGAAGTCTATACATATAACGTTAGTATATAAGAATATATTGTTATTATTATTATTATAATATGATAGCATAGTATCAACTAAGGGTCATAAACGAACTAGAGGTCTTTGACCCGGCTTGTGAAAGCCTGAGATTAATTGGTTATTAGAATTATATTTGAATTTGTATAAAAACTCGTTTAATAAAAAAATCTCAGACTCTAATTCAAAAGCCCGGCCTTAGAGCCTCTTAGGCCGACTGACCTAGTATACTAACTTTTATTTTTATTTTATAATTTTTATACTACTTATAATAGTCTTTTTTCTCTCCTCAACCCATTTTCCCTCATTTTATTGGTTAAACAGATTGTTTCAATGATTTTATTCTATATTATGCTATTTGGATATACATTGAATTTATGAATCTTTGTGGAATTATTAGTGTTGTTGATCGTATATTTTGTTTGGATAAATTTTTGTTATCTTATTTTTTTTAACAGGCTAAACCAGACTTTTATTTTTGATAAATAAGCCAAGCCACAGACCATTAATTATATTCATAACATGTAACAAATTAGACCAGACTGATATATTTAAATACGACTTGATCTTTTAAGACCAAAACCTGACTCGGCTCGGCCCGTTAACACCTCTAGTATCAACTAAAAAAATCTTAATATCTTATCTAAAAAAAAGTCACTTCTACTTTGTATTTTGTAGGGGTAGCGCCCTCTGATCGTATAGGCTTAAAACTGGTTTCCTTATAATTTCTTTTATTTAGTAGTTTGAATTTGGCCCATAATATTTTTATAAGTTTTATAAGAGTTATGTTGTAGGAAAAATGATTATGTACTGTTATAGAGATTCGTTTTGCGTGCCGTAATTTTTTTTTTCTTCAAAAAGTGTGAGCCCCACAAAATGTTGTGCGTGTAGAAAATTTTATTGTGTCATGTTAAATGACAAATGCAAACTTTTTTTTTTTATATATTCCCTTATAACTCAATGCTTTAGAACATTGCAGTGAAAAAGAATATAATGATACACTTATTGGATATACTCTTACGTTGAAGTGAATCAAAATTTATTTTCCTTCTCTTCTTTTCTCTTGGTGTGATGGTTCTCGTTCTTACAAGTTATCCTAAACTCTTACTAAAGTCTGTGGCAACTCGCATCCGTGCATTAAACATAGAACAAATCCATTTTTTGGTGAACTTTTAAAAAAAAAAATTTAAAAGTACTCGTGTGAAGCAATCTTATAAAGACAAATACGGCAAATGCAATTCAAAATAAGATGGGAATAGATCTCTCATGTTAAAATTTTATATAGGGAAATATTTTTCTTATGTTGTAGGAAAATAGTTACCTCATATTATAAAAATAAAAATACAAGTGAAATTCACAGGTAAGAAGAGAGAGAGAAAAAAGAGTTGTGGGATTCACTTTTTTTGTTTCTCTTATATAAAATGAGATAAATATAATCTTTTTATAAATGAGTGATATGTGAATTTTTTTATCTATCTTTTTCTTCATGTTAAATTTTAGATAACTACTTTTCTTACTATAGAAACTTATTTAATGCATATAAAGAAGGGGATTGTGTTGGTCCTGATACATAACAAACACCTCTTTTCCTGCACACATAAAATCTGTCGCTGTCATGTCAACCTTTGTTTTTTTTTTTTTTTTTGAAACTCTCATGGGCCCCATTCTTTGTCATTAGTGCAGGAAAAATATTTTTCGTTCCTATAACATAACAAATATATTCCCCTGTAAAGAAACAAAATAGACATAAAAATTTTATAGGACTTAAATGATCAGATTATAAAAAAATTTAATGAGAGGACAAATAAGATAAACTTTAATCGGGGAGTTCCCGCTAAGACGTCAGACTCGAAGCTTTTGAGTATTTTTCTTTTTTGACCAAGCAGCCATCCGTGGAAAAGATCAGGTGGATGGCAGGTGTGCGTGAACATCTTCATTCGGTCAAAGATTCGATTTTCCTTTTCTTTGTCCCCACGAAATGCCAGTTTCATTCAATTTAGAGGAGTTTAGGTTGCCGAGTATATCAAGGTTGAGTTTTATATTTGAGGAGAAGATTTTTAGGATATTCAAATGTGATAAGTCTCATATTAATTAATAATAAGATAAGTAAAGTTTATATAAATAAGAAAACTCATAAACTCAATGTCTTAAAGTAAATTTTATTAGATAAGGACTTAGTCATAAAAAGGGATTTTAGGTTTGATACCATTATCAAGTAGGTTCAAGGGAAGCCCGTGGCGGGGGATCATCACTAATAAACTAGGTTCTTTCACTTATATCCACTTCCCTAACCCATTATCGACCAATGTAGGACTCGTCACACTTGAATTTCCCCATAATTTCCTCCTCAAGTGTGAAACTCAATATTGATATGCTCCCCCTCAACCGAGTACCCAAGACCCAAAGTACTTAAACCGCATCTTAGTCAAACACCTGGCTAGCTGATAATTGATATTTTATTGCACTTATTTGTTACTCTTGATTAATATTTTTAGGATTATTTGGAATTAAATAATGATCTTTTGAGTTAAATTAGATTTTAGCTTTTATTGTGTTTAATTTATTTTCATCCTTAAATTCTAGATTCACATTGCTGCAGTATTTTCTTCATATCTCTTGCTACAAGTGTCCGATTAATCTCATTCTTGTCGTGTTTTGCAGATGATTCAGAGGGATACAAATGTTATGAAGACATGAAAGTCCAATTCGGATAAGACGTTGGTCAAAATTGGAGCCCAAATTAGACGTTAATTGTTGGAATTTAATTAATTAGTTGGACTTTAATTTTAATTAAGAACCCAATGCACATGAGGCCTAAGTCCATTGTTTTTATTTTATTTTAATTCTGTTTTATTTTATTTATGTGCTGAAATTAGTGGAGCCCTAACCCGGATTGGATATAGGTTAAAAAGGTTCTTTTAGGAAACTTTTATTGAGTCTTCGTTATGGAGTTGTACGATCGACAACTTTGGACAAGAACTCAATTCGAATTATTTGTTCTTCATCTTCATCTTCTTCTTCATCTTTTTCTTGTTAATTTTTAATTATGTCTATTTTAGCCATGCTAGGCTAAATGCTTTTTAATCAACTCAAGGGTTGAGGGTTCCATGGTGAAATCCGGAGGATATGCGCTTGACCGAATTCATTTCTTATCCCAACTAAGATTTAGCATCACGCGATTGTGGGTGTTGAATTTGAGATACATGATTGCGTCTTTTGGGAAGAGATTAGTCATTAGATTTAATGATTAGGTTGATTAACTCAATGACTCTAAGTTGAACGGGCTGAAACTGTGTGATAGCATGAGTCGATGCGCTGTAATTGATGAAACACTAGGCAATTATTTAGAGAGGGATTTCTAACGAATGCAGAGATTTCGATTCATTTAGGATCAACCATGAAATCGGTAATTATTCTTCCAATGACGGGTGCCCATGGAATCCCAACTCTGGGTTGGTTGTTTTAAATTCCATTTTTAAATATCAATTTACAAACTGTTTTATTTCAAATTTAATCGAACAAAAATTCCCCTTTTAATTTTTAATTTTTAATTAGCGATTTGAACCATTGAAATTTTCTTGGGAGAAGACTCAGGTTTGCACTTTGCTACAATTTTTTTTCATAAATTTGTTTTATTTAATTTGTCCGAGTTCGACAGCTCGTGTCAAATTTGGCGCCGTTGCTGGAGAAATTGTATCGTTTTTATCGTTCTTTTAATTTTCGTTTATGAATTCTAACTCTTGATTAATTCTATTTCGTATTGTTCTTAACCTTTGTTTTTCATTTTAGTTCTGTTTTAGCGATTTAATTTATTAATCTCTTATAATTTGGTTAGTTGTTTTATAATTTAGGACATTTTTGTGATCGAGAAGACAACTGTTTTACACATATCGATCTCAAGAGTTCTAACACAGGGGCTATTTGTATCCCTAAAGTGTGACAAATATTCTCTTATCACACACGATTCCTCACTTCCATGCATATGTGTCTCACTCATAAGTGAGACTGCATCACACCAGAGTGGGGCCTATAGGGCAAAATGATTAGGTTAGCATTTCTCACTAAGAATCTTCTTTCCCTATGAATATCTCTCTTCTTTGTTGAAGAGTCATATTCTACACATTGCTCTCAATTATTGTTACTCTGTTAAATTTCAGTCTCATCATAACATATCATGCCTTTCACTTATCCTCGTTTCTTTGCTCTTGCTTGAGATTTGTACAATGACTCTGTTGTTGAATTTTAATGTGTGAATAACAATTTCAATCCAAAAGCTTAAGTTGATGGGTGATGCTACATTAATAGTTTTATATATCTTTAACACGCTCCCTTACACGAGAGCCCATTGGGCTTGCAGAGTGGATGATGCAACAGGTCTAGCCTACATGTGCTAAGAAATTCCATAAGAGAAAGTGAAGGCAGTGAGGATTGAACCCGTGACATTAAGACTCTGATATCATGTAAAGAACATTTCAACCCAAAAGCTTAAGTTAGTAGGTGAAGCTACATTAATGATTTTATATATCTATAATATCATCGATACCATTACCCCCATTAATTCACTATTGTATCGACATACTATATCCCTTTAGAAAAACATCTTATCCCAAATACTCAAAGAGATCATATGGACGTTGCACATTTTAAAAACAAAAGAAAAAAGAGTAAATTTTTCTTTATAGAAAAGAAGAAACTAAAATGTAAATAAAAACAACATTATTTTTTTAGAATAAATAAAGGGAAATAATTTTCTTATGTTGTAGGAAAATGCTTATCTTATGTTGTAGAAACAAGATTGTAAGTGGGACCCATAAGTAAGAGGAGAGAGAAAAAAAAAGAAATGGGACCCACCTAGCTTGTGTGTGTGTAGGAAATGTAGTTATCTTATGTAAAAGTAGATAAATATAACCCATAAATAAAATATGAATGGAAATTGTGTTATATTTACATGGAGAGAGCAAGGAATTCGGTCGGGGTGGCCAGTGAGAGATATTTATATGGATTCCTTGTTTTTTTTATATATAAAGAGACCTATTGTGTCGGTGTTAGCATGAAAATGAGGGGACTCATTTCTCTAGTGTTTCTTATTGCTCTGCTGACAGCACTCCTCCAACCACAGCATTACAATGCAGTGGGGGATTCTAGGGAGAGCAACTCAGCGTCACAGAACAACATCACATATGGATGCCTTGGCCTTCATTGCCTAGTTGCCAATGATGTTCAAGCTAATTCGTTAATGGATCAACAAAGATTAAGCAGAAAGCTTTACGATGATGATCAATCTATAACTTCAGGCACAAACTGTTATAAAATAATATAAATCATTAAAATGGCTCTCACCTAGTAACTTAAGCTTTTAGGTTGAATTGGTTCTTTACATGGTATCAGAGCCTCGTGTCTCGGGTTGTTCGATCCTCACCGTCCCCCACTTTCTTTTTAGTGAAATTTCTTTTTAAGTACAGATATGTGTGTGTTAGAGAATAATATAAACTATTAAAATGACCCTTACCAATAGCTTAGACTTTTGGGTTGAATTGGTTCTTTAGACACAAACAATGCAGATCAATCAGCAGTTGACTGTCCTCCAAATCAGTCATACAGTTCCCGCCTTGATTCATGTAATGGTTGTAGTCCCTAATAACAGAGCCTGCCAATGATGGCCGTCCTATATACCTTTTGTTGTGCATTTTTATCTTTAATTCTTCTACCTTTCTGAAGGATTTTCATGTTTTAATGTGAAATCTATTTCGTTTTGGATTTTATCATGGGTGCATCGGTTGTATTTCTATGTGTTTTATCCTTTTCTTTTACATTTTAAGGCTCATTGGATGCGAAACATTGTCAGTTATGGTGAATGTTATATGAATAAATATACATATATCTGCTATGCTAAATGACTATTAATGACTACTACTTCAACACATGCAAGTTATGGGGTGATAGACTGTAGCGTTTTAATTGTCTTTTTTTCCTTAAATACTTCTACAAGACTTTAAATTTTCCAAAATGGAAGGTTTTAAATTGATAACTTTTGACTATTCAGCCGTTAAAGCTTTACTTGAAAAAGGGTATTCTAATATATTATATAATTGTAAATAATCTGTACAAAGGGTTCTCTATTTATAGAGAATATTTGACTTACTTTTAACCTAATGGGCTTGGCCAAATACAACAAAGGGCTTGGCCCAATACAACAATAAATGACTAAATAAAAACTAAATAATAACTAAATCAATATTATTTGCAACACTCCCCCTCAAGCTGAGGAATAGATATTTATCATTCCCAGCTTGCTAGTAAGTTCTTGAAATCTGTCTGAAGGAAGCCCCTTTGTTAATAGATCAGCTAATTGACGCCCAGTGGAAATGTATGGAGTGGTAATCAACCCGCTATCAAGTTTCTCTTTGATGAAATGGCGGTCAACCTCAATATGTTTAGTCCGATCATGTTGAACTGGATTATGAGCTATACAAATAGCGGACTTATTATCACATAGCAGCTTCATAGGTCCCTCACATTTTATTTTGAGATCATCAAGTACAATTTTCAGCCACAGTAACTCACAAATGCCTTGAGCCATAGCTCGAAATTCAGCTTCTGCACTTGATCTGGCAACCACATCTTGTTTCTTACTTCTCCATGTCATCAAGTTACCGCAAAGAAACATGCAATAACCAGTGGTAGAACGACGGTCAGTCACGGATCCAGCATAATCAGCATTTGTGTAGACTTCTAAAGATAGATTGCCATCACGTCGGAATAACAATCCTTTACCAGGAGTACCTTTAAGATACTGAAGAATTCTCTCTACTGCCTGCATGTGTTTTTCTTTTGGATCGTGCATAAACTGACTGACAACACTAACAACATAAACTAGGTCTGGTCTAGTATGGGCCAGATATATCAATTTCCCAACTAGCCGTTGATATTGTCCTTTATCAACTGGATGACTCTCTTCTTCATAGCCCATCTTGTGATTCTGCTCAATAGGAGTATTAGAGGGTTTACACCCGAGCTTTCCTGCTTCTTTGAGAAGATCAAGAACATATTTCCTCTGGCTGATAAAAATTCCTTTGCTTGAATGAGCTACTTCTATCCCTAGGAAATATCTCAGTTTCCCAAGGTCTTTGATTTCAAACTCAGAGGCAAGCCGTGTTTGCAGAATCTGTCTCTCCACAAAATCATCACCTGTGATAATAATATCATCAACATATACAAGGAGCACAGTAAGCTTCCCATTTTGGGAGTGCTTGAAGAAAAGAGTGTGATCTCCTTGGCTCTGTCTGTATCCTAAGGTCATCATAACCTTAGTAAATCTTCCAAACCAAGCACGAGGTGACTGCTTCAATCCATACAAGTCCTTTTTTAATCTACAAACTTTATTTTCACCCTTCACAGAATCAAAACCAGGCGGGATTTCCATGTAGACTTCTTCTTCTAACTCACCATTGAGGAAAGCATTTTTCACATCAAATTGATTTATATCCCAATTGTAATGGGCAGCAAGGGATAACAAGATTCTCACTGTATTCATCTTTGCAACTGGAGCAAAGGTTTCTTCATAATCAATGCCATAGGTTTGAGTGTAACCTTTGGCCACTAATCGAGCCTTATATCTCTCAAGAGTGCCATCAGAATTATATTTCAGGGCATAAACCCATCTGCACCCTACTGCTTTCTTTCCGTTGGGTCTATCAATAACCTCCCATGTTTTATTTTTCTCCAAAGCATTCATCTCCTCTTGCATGGCTTGAGCCCAATTCCTATCTTTCAAGGCTTCATGTACTGATTTTGGGATTGCAATAGAATCTAGTGCTGAAACAAAGCTTTTGTGCTGCACAGAAAGATTAGCAGAGGAAACAAAGTGGGAGATAAGGTATTGAGTACAAGAGGGACATGAGGAACAAGTTTTCTTGTGACAAGATCTTTTTCCTTTTCTAAGAGCAATAGGTAAGTCATCAGAAGTAGAAGCAATGGGTAAGTCATTAGAGATATCAGAAGAAATAGACAAATCATGAGAGAAAATAATATTAGAATCAGAAACAGGAGATTCAGGAGACTCAGAAGAAATAGGAGATTCAGGACTTACCAGTGGTTCAGACGATTGAGGTTGCTGGTGAGACAGTATGGGTTGCATCTCAGGTGTATTTGAAGGTTCTGACACACCAGGAGCAGACACACTAGGAAGAGAGAAGATTGATCCAGACTCAAAGAAGGGGACGAGTCTTCTGAAGAACTATTCTCCCCCTGACGATGAGGACCCAGGAAATAAGATTCAGATTCTTGAAAGGTGACATACATAGAAACAAAAAATTTCCGACTTGGTGGATGATAACACTTGTACCCTTTTTTATAAGGGTTATAACCAAGGAAGACACACTTAAGAGCCCTAGGATCCAACTTACTCTGATGTTGTTTATGAACATGGACAAAGGCAACACATCCAAACACTCTTGGTGGAAGGCTCTGCAATATGGGAACAGAAGGAAAGAAGGAAGTCATGGAATGAATAAGACTGATATTGTTAAGGACCCGTGAAGGTAAACGGTTGATCAAAAAAGTTGCAGCTAATACTGCTTCTCCCCAATAAGAACTAGGAACAGATGTCTGAAAAAGTAGTGCTCTAGCAACTTCAAGAAGGTGACGATTTTTCCTTTCAGCAACCCGTTTTGTTGAGGGGTATCAACACATGTGAGCTCATGAATCATACCTCTGTCTGAAATGAATTGTGACAGGCGTTGATTGACGTACTCAGTACCATTATCAGATCTGAGTCTTTTAATACCCTTACCAAACTGAGTCTCAACCATGTGATGAAACCGAATAAATATCTCTGGTACTTCAGACTTGTCTTTCATCAAGTATAACCATGTTATCCGAGTACAATCGTCAATAAAAGAAACAAACCACCTAGCACCTGAAACACTGTGCACTTTAGAAGGGCCCCAAACATCAGAATGGATAAGAGAAAAAGGTTCCCTGCTTTTAATAGTGCTAGAAGGAAATGACACTCGATGGTGTTTTGCAAATTCACAAACATCACAATGAAAGGTCTCAACCGACTTATTGAGAAACAGAGAGGGGAACATAGACTTCAAAAGACTAAATGGTGGATGCCCAAGACGCTTGTGATGGAGCCAAATCATAGACTCTGCAGTAGAAGGATGACGTGTCATTAATAATTGATTTTTGCTAGCATGGTCTGGAAGGAGATGATATAACCCATCCTGTTCATTAGCAACTCCAATTGTCTTCTTCGTGGTAAGATCCTGAATAAGACAATGAGAAGGAAAAAATGTGATAGAACAATTCAAATCAGTTGTAAGTTTTTGAGTGGAGATAAGATTAGTAGAAAGCTGAGGAACATAAAGAACATTTTTAAGAAACAAGGAAGGTTGAATCTGAATGTTACCAGAACCAATAACTGATTTATGGGATCCATCAGCTACGGATATAGTATGACTACCAACAGTAGGATGATAAGAACAAAACAACTCAGTACGACAAGCCATATGATCAGTTGCACCAGAATCCAAAATCCATGAGGTTTTAAAATCAGTGCAAGAAGCAAGAAGAGATATAGAACGTGTGCTCTTACCAGATAAGATCGAAGAACTATCATGCTCGGCCATTCTTTAACAAAAAAAGTTAACAACCAGCGATAAAATCAACCAAACAGAATATCAAATGACCTCTGATCAGAAAAATAATTACAGATCCAGATAGAAGACAAGAAGACGAGAAGAATGGTGGTGGTCCGGTCCAAAAACACGGCCGCACGCGCCTCCACGCGCCGGAGAAAGGATCTGCGCGTGGGATTCACTCGCCGGGAAAGGGGCGGCGCGTGAGAGCGTGAGAGCGCGTGGATGGGCTTCGCCGGCTGAGATTTTTCTGGTGTGGTCGTCCGGTGAGCGCGCACCTGTCTGTGGGTGGTCGCGGTTGAAAAGTCGCCGGAAAGTGGTCCAAACGGTGAAGACAGATCTAATTGGAGGAGGTCGGAGGTGTTTCGGTCGTTTGTGGCGGAGGAACACTGCGTGGAATGATTAGATCGGAGGAAAAATAAGGTCAACAATGGTCCCCTTGGTCCAAAAGGTCCCCGAAAAAAATTTCCGGTGGCGGCAAGAGGCAAAGAAATTAGGGTTTTGTTAAAAAAGAAGATAATATGTGCGGAAGCAAAGCCCTCAGATCGAGAGCTCTGATACCAACTTGAAAAAGGGTATTCTAATATATTATATAATTGTAAATAATCTGTACAAAGGGTTCTCTATTTATAGAGAATATTTGACCTACTTTTAACCTAATGGGCTTGGCCCAATACAACAAAGGGCTTGGCCCAATACAACAATAAATGACTAAATAAAAACTAAATAAAAACTAAATCAATATTATTTACAACAGCTTTCGACAGGAAATTATGATGTTCTTGATGGAGGAATTAAGAAAGAATTATCCCTAGAAAAGAAACTAAAGATCTATGTACTATATTTTAGAAAATTTTGCCATTTATAGAAAAATTATGGGAAAAATATTGAGGGAGACACCCTTATTAATCTCGCGAGAGAAAAATTGCATACGATTAAGAAAGAAAAGAAAAGGATCGAAGGCCCCTATGTAGCACCGATACCGACACGGGACACGTGACATGATACGACACGACACTTCGACACGTTAATTCTAAAAAATGTTAGATTTTGACACGTTAGGACACGTTTTGATATTAAATAATATTTTTAATTTATGGAGTGTACATTATATTTAATATTCAATAATTTAACAAAAAAATGAAAATAAACTTATAATATTTATCAATTTTGCAAAGAAACATAAGATATCTCAAATATTTATATTAAACTCAATAAAATGGTAATCGTAATCCAACGAATATAATGGTTGAAACTAAAAACTTAACGCAATGCAACCTTTGAACTTTTTTTGAATTTCTATAAAGAGTGTTGAAGTGTCGGAGTATCAAAGAGTGTCGGGAAGTGTCAGACACAACACGTCAGAGTTTTTGAAGTATCGATGCTTCATAGGAAGGCCCTATATGTGCGAGGAAACTGTCCAAGCCCAAGTCTATAAAGGGAAAAAGAAACAAATTAAGATAGAATTCAATGTCCTCCTGAATATAATTTTTACCTCTATTTTGTTTATGTTTGAAATGTAAATCTCCGTTTTATATTTTAGCTTCAATTTCTTATGCTCGTCTCAATTTCTTTCTATATTTTTAATAATGTTTGTGTTATGAACCCATATCAGCCACCAGCTGAACATTTCTGTCACTACGACATAATAGTTTGTAACCTTGAAATACAAAAATATTGAATTATGATATTCAGAACACAAATATTTATATGCTTCGAATCTTTTACACTGACAAAATTAAGCATTTGTTTAAAATAATAGCCACACTTTAGTATAAGATGAACAGCTGTTGGAATTTCTTCTTCGTGTGTTTACCGTCATTTTCACTACATTTTATGCTTATCATTGTTATCACTTTTTAATGGGCCAACGCTGACATTAAAGCTATCATATATTAATACAACCCTAGACTCATAAACATTTGTCTTCATTAGCAACTGACAATTAAAAATTTAATTAGCTTGTATAATTGTTCAACCCAAAAATGATGTTACTTTGGTAAATATTAGACAAAGTTGTCTGAGGTAACTTTAGAAAAAGAAACCTTTTTTTCACTTTTAATAAATAGTGGGCCCACTATATAATTATATCTATAATATGGGACAACATATCTCCTATTGCGTGTAAGTAATATAACCCACCATAAATAATTAGTACCGTGCTTGGTTTCAACATTACGGTAGACAACGTATATATTGTGCAAGTCATTTAATTTTGCAGATGCTTGTTGTTTTAAAGTTTTTTTTTTTTTTGTCAGGTTTATATGCTTCCTCAAGACAGTTTACATAAGTACCCTTTACACATTTTATGAATAGGACCTTACGTACGGATATGCAGATGCAAATGTTTGATGATGCTAGACAAGAAGTGATGCCCCTTGGTTTGATATTTTATGATAGAATGGAATAGATATTTAGTGAGTAATAAGTTGTTTCCATCCCATTTTGATATTTTATGATAGAATGGAATAGATATTTAGTGAGTAATAAGTTGTTTCCATCCCATTTCATCCCATGGATGCGCCCAAATTGGGGAAAAGGAAAAAGAAAATGTATGACAACCAATGTCATTCTATTCCATCCCTTTTATTCCATCTCTTTCCATCAATCTAAACACACACGGTCACAAGAAAGTGTAGAAGTGCTTACTTGTTATATAAAGAAGTTCTTGTGAATTATAAATACTTGATATTTAATTATTTGGAAGTGCTCTATATAAAAGTAAACATGAGACAGGTCTGATAAAACTAAAACTAAAAAGTTTTTGTCTAATATAATATGGCTTTAATGTTTCTATACTGAATGTAGATAAGTTATCTACATTTATTTTCAAAACGAAGTCGTTCTAGGTTGAAAAATTAAAAAATTATAATGAGAAAGACTATTGTAATCCTGAAATAAATTTAATAACAAAAAATATTTTGATTTTCGTCTCCAAACGACATCGTTTTGGGCTCAATATAGATAACTTATCTACATTGACCGTAGAAAAGACGAACCCAATATAATATGAGTTTTATTAATCTCATGTTAAATGAGATAAGGTATCTCATGTCATAAAGACAAACTTGTGGGCTCCACCATATGAAAAAATAAAAAAAAAATAAAAGAAAAAAGTGACACAGTTATCGAAGGATGTGTAAAATTTTTTTTTATCTCATATAACATGAGAATAGTTTTTTCCATATAATATATATGAGGCATAACCAAGAAACTTAAAAACAACCTTTTTGAATTTATCTAAACAATAATATCAAAATATACAAATATTACAAAATTACTGAAAAATAAAAAGGGAACAACAATTAAAAGGAAAACAGAGATAATTACAACAGAAGAATAGGGAAGTAGCCCGCAGATTGAACATTTTGTTCTTCTTTTAAAATTGATTTATCATTTTCATTTTTTTAAACTATATACAAATATGTTATCTTCTTATATTATATATTAGTGTGCTCTTGTTTGATTACAGTTGGACCAAACTCTTGTCCTGGATAAGTTATTTATTCGAGTAAATGTCTCATTTACTTGAACAAATATGATCAAATAAAAGTAAATTGATATATAATTTAAGAAGATAGACAAATTAATACATAGTTTGAGCAAGAGATAAAGTGAAATTTTTTCATTTAAATGAAGGCAAAATGATGAATAAGCCAATATAGCCCAAAAAAAATCTACAGGACACTAAAGTACCACAAAAGAAAGGAAAAACATTATAAAGTAAAAAAAGGAGAAACTATACCCATAGAATATGAATGAAGTAGTAATTTTAGGATTAGAATAATTTTCCCAGTTACTTTCAGCCATTAATGAAACTGGAAAATATTTTTCATCAACGAATGCAAACACTTAATTAAGTTTCCTCTTGCTATCCCTCCCACAAATACTTAAAATAACAGTACACTGTACACCACGACCATGACTCCATGACGGTGATTTTATCTTGAATTCTCCCTAGAAAGTTTGACATTTTCAAAATTGGCGTCTACTACGTGGCTGATGGCTACTTTTGGAGAATAATTTCCCTACTTATGTTTCTGAGTAATTACCCTGCCTTCCAATATCGAGTGCAATAAATGCATCTTCCGGCAAACCTAAAGAAGCAGAGCGAAAAAAAAAAAAAAAGCACCTTTTCCTTGAGTTCAACTATGAGAAAGAACAAAGTTCCCAATGAGTTCAGCCTCTATGTGCTTTTGTTTCTCCTTCAACTATTGTTCCCTCTGCAGGTTAACTCATACAATCCCGTTGATGATTTTGCTGTCAGCTGTGGCGGCTCCGCAACCATTCAATTTCAAAATCGGACCTGGGTTGGAGACGTTGACACCAAACTGTTTTCCATCATTGAATCAGAAACTAGTTCACCTTCTGTCAAAACCAATGCTCCTAACTCTCCTTCTTCAGTTAACTCAGTTCCATTTGGCTCCGCACGTATCTCTCACTCCAAATTCACCTACTCCTTTCCCGTCACTAACGGCCCAAAGTTCGTTCGGCTTCACTTTTATCCAACATCGTATGCTAACTTCAAACCCTACAACACCCTCTTCTCTGTTAAAATAGACAACAACAACAACCTTACCCTTCTTAAAGACTTCAACGCCTCACTTTTTGTTGTCAAAGATGAATCAGAGACAATCACTAAAGAATACTGTGTCAACGTGGAAACAGGTGAGAGGCTAAACATAACCTTCATTCCCAGCACTAATGATTCCGATGCTTATGCTTTTATCAACGGGATCGAGGTTGTGTCTATGCCTCCCTTTCTCTATTACACTGATCCCAATGACTTAGGGCTTAAGCTTGTGGGTCATGACACGCAGTACCAAATTCACAAAGAGAAAGCTCTTGAGACACTTCACAGAGTCAACGTTGGTGATCCTCAGGTTCCACCAAGTCAAGATACTGGTATGTTTAGGAATTGGGACAACGATCTTCCTCGCTACTTGGAGAAGCAATATCCATTTAGTGTATCAAGTGGATTTGCACTTCAATTAAATTATGAAAATAATGTTGTTCCGAATTACACTGCACCAGCTGTTGTGTACTTAACTGCCAGAAGTTACGGGATGCATGCCACTGAGAATTATAATGTTACTTGGGATTTTGTTGTGGACTCAGAGTTTACTTATATGGTTAGGTTACATTTCTGCGAGTTTGATCAGAAGATTCAGGATTATGGTGATAGAGCTTTTCAGATTTTTATAGCTGAAACTTTGGCTGAGCCATATGCAGATGTGATTGGCTGGAGTGGTGGTAATTTAGTTCCCGTTCATAGGGATTATGCTGTGTTTATGTCCACCCAAGGAAACTCTGAGAAAGTTAATCTTTCTATCAAATTGCAACGACTGCAAGAGGGAATGGTGACCAATTACCATGATGTCATATTGAATGGCATCGAAGTTTTCAAGATAAGTGACGAGAATAACAATCTCGCAGGACCGAATCCTGAACCAATTTTATCTCCACCGAAACAAGTGTTGCAAACCCAATCATCCAAAAGCTCGAAGACCACTGTGGTTATCATTGCCGTGGTTGCAGTTTCAGGCCTCGTGCTAGCATCTGTTATCGGCATCATAGTTTTTCAACGAAGGAGAAGAGGCCATCATGACATGGAAGATAATTCATGGAAGACAAAGGGTAAAGGGTCATCTTTGCCATCCCATTTGTGCCGCTACTTTACAATCGCAGAGATAAGAGCTTCCACAAACAACTTCGATGATGCTTTCATCATCGGTGTTGGAGGATTCGGCAACGTGTACAAGGGTTACATCGATGGGTCCACACCCGTTGCGGTCAAACGCCTCAAGCAGGGTTCTCAACAGGGTTTCAACGAGTTCAGGAACGAGATCGAGATGCTATCACAGCTTCGACACCTTCATTTGGTGTCCCTCATTGGTTACTGCAACGACGGCACAGAGATGATCATTGTCTATGACTTCATGCACCACGGCACTCTCTGTGAGTATCTCTATAACTCCGATGACCAGCCACTTCCGTGGAAGCAGAGGCTCGAGATCTTATTGGGTGCAGCAAGAGGGCTCCATTATCTTCATGCGGGTGCGGAGCACAATATCATTCATCGTGACGTGAAGAGCACCAACATCTTATTGGATGAGAAATGGGTGGCTAAGGTTTCTGACTTCGGGTTATCCAAAGTGGGACCCACTGGGACTTCGATGACCCACGTCAGCACAGTCGTGAAGGGGAGCGTTGGGTATTTGGACCCGGAGTACTACAAGCGTCAAAGGTTGACTTTAAAGTCTGACGTGTACTCGTTCGGTGTGGTGCTTCTTGAGGTATTGTGTGCGAGGCCACCTTTGGTTCGTACGTTGGACAAGCAGAAAGCAAGTTTGGTTGATTGGGTTCGGAGATGTTACGAAGAAGGAGAGATTGATCAGACGGTGGATCCATTTCTAAAGGATTCTATTACGGATGAGTGTTTGAAATGTTACTGCCAGATGGCGTTGAGTTGTTTGCTTGATGATGGGAATCAACGGCCATCCATGAGTGATGTAGTTGGGACCCTTGAGTTTGCAATGCAGTTGGTGGACAGTGAGGAAGATAAGAAGTTTGGTGGGACCCAAGAAGTGGGAGACAGGGAGAAAATGCTACAATTACCGCAGTTTAAGAGCGATGAAGGGAGTGATGTGCGTTTCACTAGTAGTGATGAATCGGGGTCCAAGTCCAGCAACGTTACCACAGTCTCAGCCAGTACTGAGGAACACGCTTTGGTTTCTGCTTTGGTGTTCTCCGAGATTGGGAATCCAAGAGCACGATAGGACTCTTGCCAAGGTTTCGTACTCTTTTTTGTTTTTGGTAATCTTCGTACTTTATATTTAGTGTAACACCCCGTTCTAGAACCGGTTTGTTAACATCGCATTATGATATTAAGTGCAGTTACAATCACATGGGTTCAATTAAAATCCGGTTAAATTTTTCATTTTAAAACATGCCGAATTTATAATGCCCAATTGCGTGATCATAACCATATTACTTTGCGGAATCAGATAAATCAAGCTTAATATCATGTTCTTATTCCATTTTTAAAACCTTAATTTAATTCTTATTTATTTCCCAACTTCTACTATATTGTAGATTTCTTCGTTAGCTACGCGTGGTTTCAAACCGCTCCTCATTTGGAGCTCTGTAGCTCAAGTTATGACAATTTTACTAACTCAGGTGTATGCTGAAAAACTACGCGGGCAGGGCGCTTAAGCGCCCACAGACAGAGGGAATTTACATTTTTTTAGCCACCAAGGGCGCTTAAGCTCGCTCCAGGGCGCTTAAGCGCGCTACCTGGGCGCTTAAGCCCCCATTTAGGGCGCTAAAGCCCCAGGCGGCAGAAAGCTTTTGGTCTTCACAGGTGCATCAGGGCGCTTAAGCCCCCTCATGGGCGCTTAAGCCCCCTGAGCAGGCTTAAGCCTCCATTTGCAGGCTTAAGCCCCCTCTTCTGGGCAATTTCCTATACTCATATTTTTCATGCATCTTTCTTGGGGAATCAATCCTACACATTTTACAACCTATTTAACAAGCTTGTGATATCCCTATATCATTACTTAACTCTCATCCTCTCATCATTGATTTAACAGAAATTGGGCAGCATAACCTTTGTTTTCTCAACGTTTCCCAACTTAGCACAAGGTACCTAATTGACTTTCCAGCTCAACATATCCAATACATAAAAATACATTCATGCATTTAACTTACAGTAAGCATCATACACAAATATCTTCATTACTTACAATATTACATCATGTCTTAATTACAAATCTCATATACATGCCAAAGGACTTAGCTACAAAATGAACATGATCAAAGCAAGTAACCCTGTATCAGATACCCATTACTACTACAATGATCATGCACTAAGTCCTCCAAAATACATCATGTGGCATCAAAATATACATATAGCAATGCTAAATGGCATGCAACTCAACATGTCCAGCTATCAGGTACAGTCTACTCACGCTTCTTGCCTCGATCAACCTCACCTCTATCAGTACCTGAAATGATGCCCCACAACACGGGGTGAGATATACGAATATATCACAGTAAACCAGAGGTCCTTGGAGATCACTCCACCCTAAGGTTCACTTTGATGTACACATAATCATAATAGCTTAACACATTCTTATCCACAAGCATCACATGGACTTCCAAGAGAGATCCACTATGGGCTGTTTCTCTTAGGCTCTTACCACATGGAGATCCACATAGAAGGGAAGTCCTTTCCTCAATCTATTCCAAGAGAGATCCTCAAAGGGCTGTTTCTCTTAGGCTCTTACCACATGGAGATCCACCTAGGGCTGTTTCCAAGGGAAGTCCTTTCCTCAATCTAGGAACCTCCAAGAGGGATCCACATAGGGCTGTTCCTCTTAGGCTCTAACCACATGGAGATCCACATAGGGCTGTTTCCAAGGGAAGTCCTTTCCTCAATCTAGGAACCTCCAAGAGGGATCCACATAGGGCTGTTCCTCTTAGGCTCTACCACATGGAGATCCACATAGGGCTGTTTCCAAGGGAAGTCCTTTCCTCAATCTAGGAACCTCCAAGAGGGATCCACATAGGGCTGTTCCTCTTAGGCTCTAACCACATGGAGATCCACATAGGGCTGTTTCCAAGGGAAGTTCCTACCAATCATCCTCATCATAATACTATCACTCATAACCTCAATCACAATCCTCAACCATTACCTCATTCATTATTGCTACTTCTATAATCATTCCTCAATTACTCTTAAACAATCAAACATCAACCAATAATCATCAATCAATCATAACATGTATCAATGCATGAATCAATGCATGAGCATACAATCACTATCATAATTACATATCACATCTCATAAACCATTTCTCCTCAACGGAGTATGGTGGAACACTCAATGGGATCAACCACAAGGTCCAAAGGTTTACCTTGCTCTTTGAGCTTTCCTCAATTGCACACAACCCCAAGGGTTGGTCACTCCACTTGGTCCTCTTGCCTCAATCCTATCAACACAAGGAATACAATCAAACAATGCTAACAATGCAAGGAAATCCATAGTTCCAAGCCTAGATTTCTCCAAACATCAAAGCATACTAAAATAACACTATAAACTCATTTCTACCGATTAAATGTCATTCCTAGCATTTTTCACAACATACTCTAAGCCTCATTCTTCCTTGAACATAGCCAATCTACTCAACATTTCATAAAAACCCTAAAACACTATTCATTAACCCTAAACTCATACAAATCTCCAAGAATCATGTGAAAGAGAGTGGAAACTTACCACCAATGATCACACAATAGAGGAATGAGTGTTCCTCAAGCTTCCATGGAGGTAGAAACTCCCAAAACCCCACACTTCTCAAAAGGGGCGAATCTTTGGGGACCAATATCTCTCTCCACAAGGACTCCCACTCAAAACCAAGCTAGGATTATGAAAGAGGGGAAGATTTAGAGTAGTTTAGGCTTTTGAATCACCCAAAACGGTTGGGATTTGCTCCCACTAGGTTTTCCCTCCTTCTTCCTCTCTTCTCCCTCTCTTCTCTTCTCCTCCTTTCTGTTTGCTGTCGACGAGCAATGGGGGGAAATGGTTTCTTCTTTGTTCTTTAGTCACTTAACATAAGTTAAGTGACTTTAAGCGGGTATTGGTTCGTCTATCTATTCAACTCCATTAATTACCAAACTTTACCCAAAAGTCTGGAATATTATTCTAGGAATATTACTATTTTTATTTTTATATTTTGGGTACTTTCGCCAGTACCCATTTATACCCCTTAATTTTCACTGAGTACACTTTTTAACTCTAAGTGACTCAGATTCATTTAATTAAGTCTTTTACTTAATTTTACTCACTAAAACATGCTTAATTATTTAATTAAAATTAATCAATTAAATGCTTAAGTTTGGGATATTATATTTAGCAACAACAGTCAGAAGGTAAACATATTCTGTCAAACCAAATAATTTTAGCCATACAAAGATGGTGTGTTGTTTGATCCTATCATTATTTTCCATTATATAAATGATAAATTGGGGATAAGTTAGACTTTACCTGAATTTCTGTAGCATGTTTCGCTTTTCATCCTCGAAATCATGATTTTAATAAAAGATATAAAAAAATAACTTCTATTGCGGCCGAACACACCCTTTTTCTTTTCTTTCTTAATCTAATAGGCAATTTTTATCGTTATATTTACGTAAATTTTTATTTATAATATTTTAATCGTTAATAAATGATTATTATTTTCACAAATTAAATTCATTAATTAATTATTAATTCATAATAAATGATAACCGTTGATCGACAGAAATGAACGTTTAAGATATAATTGTAAAAAATTATAAATAAAAAATAAGTTATAAGTATAACTTTTCTCTTATATAATTGGCCAGATTTTCTAAATTACAGCACATAAATCTTTAATTTCTTTTCTAGGGACGATTCTTCCTTAATTCCTCCATGAAATTGCATCATAATTTCCGGTTGAAAGACTTAAAAGTTACAAATTTAAATTAAAGCACATAAATCTTTAATTTCTTTTATAGGGACAATTCTTCCTTATTTCCTCCATGAAATTGCATCATATTTCCGGTTGAAAGCCTTAAAGGCAGAATAGACATAAGTTACAAATTTGAAAACTTCGATCTCGGAAAATTTAAATATTAACTCATTTTAAATAATTATTCATTTTGGAAATAGATTCTCTCATATATTATTTAACATAATCATATCATATCATGTGAGATTATCTTAAACATCAATGAACAAATTAACGATAATAATTTTGTAACTTTTTATGGTAATATTTTGTTTCTTCATTTGTTATTTAACATATGAGAGAAACATGAGAGATTACACTCGTATTCATTTTTGCTACAGTAGCCAAAATTAAGGGGCAAATTGAAACCATCAAGGAATTAGACACTATTGGTCAAGCATGCAGCGCATAACATATATATTTCCATACAAAATATTAATAACAGTAAATGAAATCTTCTTAGAACTGGGTATGGTTTGTGACTATATATCACCAAAAATCAAAATCCTCATGATACAAAGCAGTCAAGAATGAGGAAATTTCATACAACATAACGCTTAATTTTACCAACATATTACAACCTCCAAGTGCGGAAATTTTAACAACATATAACCAAACTCCTTCTGTTCCCCATGCATATTTAAAATTTGAAAAAAGACATTTTCCCATATCCCTTAAAGCGGTTAACGGATTAAAAAAAAAATAAAAAAAAATCTAAAGCATTCAAACAGACATTTTTAAACTCATGCATGTTTAAAATCTGACCATGTAGCTCGGTTTTTAATCAAACAGAGGAAGAGAACAAGAGGAATTGTTTTCCATAATAGTCAAGTCACACTCTTTTGAGTCCACAATCCCTCAATAGCAAAGAATTCATAACCAAAGAGAAAAAGCAGCATAAGAAGCATTTAATTAGAGGTGCTGATCGATAAAGAAAAACTCGTTCCCTTCAAAGCAGAAAAAAAAAATAACAATTAAGATGTTACAGTGTTTCACACAATATATTGTTAAAATTCTATATACTGGAAAAATCCTTTCTTTCATTGATTATTTAATCTCTCAAAACCAGAATACATTTATACAGAAGCTATCAACTAAATACCTATTTTCTAGGAACAGAAAATATACAAGTTTGGATGCTATCTTGTTTGTTATGGAACAAACTTACAACAATAATTCAAATTCTAATTTTGAATTTAACTTTCTGTTTCAACACTCCCCCTCAAGTTGGTGCATGTATATCTAGCATGCCCAACTTGCTAAGTATTCTTCCAAGGGCTTTCACAGATATCGCTTTTGTTAGTCCATCCGCAAGTTGGTCTTCTGATTTGATGTAGGGAATATTAATGATTTGTAGCTCCAACTTCTCTTTTATGAAGTGTCTATCAACTTCAACATGTTTAGTTCTATCATGTTGAACCGGGTTTTGTGCAATCTCAATGGCAGCCTTATTGTCACAATAAAGACTCATAGGTTGGTCATTTCCTAATTTTAAATCCTTAAGGACACTTTTAATCCATAGAAGTTCACAGATGCCATATGACATACCTCTAAATTCAGCTTCAGCGCTTGATCTAGCTACCACCTTTTGTTTTTTGCTTCTCCATGTGACTAGGTTCCCTTCAACGAACGTTAGATATCCGGATGTTGATTGTCTTGTGGTTTGGTCTCCTGCCCAGTCAGAGTCCGTATATCCTACTATGCCTTCACCCTTATTTTTGGAGAATAGGAGACCTTTTCCAGGTGATCCTTTTAAGCAATGTTATTAGAACCGGACCGGTCATTGACCCGGTCTAGGTACCGGGTCACTGGGTCAATGGTTCAACCGGTGGGTCACTGGTTGAACCGCATGAACCGGATATATATATATAAATTTATATTTTATACTTAATTATATAATAAATATATTAAATGGTGCCATCTACACAATAACCTGATGTAGTTTAGTGGTATTTGCTATGTTGTTTATCCTTAATGCAAGGGGTTCGAACCCCATTACATGCAGTTTTTGAAATAATTCTCTTAACTTAAAAGTTATATGATAAATATATTAAATGGTATAAATTATTCAACAAGTGATGGTGGCGTAGTGGTAAGAAACGGCTCTCTTTACTCCAAGGTAGTGTGTTCGAATCCCACTTGCTGCAAAAAAAGATTTTGTAACTAATTTTGAAAAACCGGTTTGAAGGGCAAACCGGTACCGGTTTACCGGTCGGACCGCGGTTTATGACCGGGTCACTGGGTCAATGCCGGGTCGATTACTTAAGCGGTCCAATGTTATAACCGGACCGGTTGATGGACCGGTTTCCGGGTCAACCGGTCGGACCGGCCGGGCCGGTCCGGTTTTAATAACACTGCTTTTAAGTACCTCAGAATTCTGAATACAGCCTTCATGTGGTCCTCACTAGGAGAGTGCATAAATCTGCTCACTACTCCTACTGCATAACAGATATTTGGTCTTATATGTGATAAATAGATAAGTTTCCCTACTAGCCTTTGGTACAGATAAATAGATAAGTTTCCCTACTAGCCTTTGGTACATGCTAACATCCGTTCCAACCTGATCTGGGTAAATACCCAATTTGTGATTTACTTCTATTGGTGAGTCAGTTGGCTTGCATGCAAGCATTCCAGTTTCAGATAGCAGATCTAGAACATATTTTCTTTGTGATAAGACTATTCCCTGTTCGGATCTTGTAACCTCAATACCCAAGAAATACTTTAGTTGACCCAAGTCCTTCATATCAAATTCAGTAGCCAAGTGTTGTTGGAGAGCTTTTATTTCCTCCTCATCATCTCCAGTTAAAATCATATCATCTACATAAACAATGAGAATAGTTATTTTCCCTTTTCTATGTTTGAAGAACAGGGTGTGATCTGCGTTGCTCTGAGTATACCCATACTTTCTCATTGCTTGAGAGAATCTCCCGAACCAAGCCCTTGGTGACTGCTTTAGACCATATAGTGCCTTTTTTAACTTGCAAACTGTATTCTCCTTTGAGGATGAAAGCTTTACTCCAGGTGGCACATCCATATACACTTCTTCTTCCAATTCTCCATTCAAGAAGGCATTTTTTACATCAAATTGCCTTAATTTCCAGTCTCGGTTTGTTGCCAGGGAGATCAAGATTCGGACTGTATTTAACTTGGCAACAGGAGCAAAAGTTTCTTGGTAATCTACACCATACTTCTGAGTGTAGCCTTTAGCGACCAATCTTGCCTTGAATCTATCAATGTTCCCATCAGCTTTTAGTTTCACATTAAAGACCCACTTGCACCCAACCGTTTTTTTATCTTTTGGTAGATGAACAAGCTCCCAAGTGTTGTTGTTTTGAAGTGCTTCCATTTCCACTTCCATGGCATCTTTCCATCTTGGATCATCCAATGCTTCCTGCACACCACTTGGAATACAAACACTAGATAGTTGATTGATGGTTAGAGCACATGATTTAGAGAGGTTTTTGGTAGATACATAGTTACTAATTGGGTATTTGGTTTTGACTTTGGGGTCTGGTTCATAAAACTGTTTTGGTATACCTTTATTCATGCGGGCAGACCTTCTCATCTGAATGGGAGAATTATGAGATGTGGGAGGGATGATGGAATCAGAGTGTAAGTCACTAACCTTTTCAATTTGTGTTTCATGGTTCTGTGGAGATGAGATCCGAGGTGTAGGAGTTAGATCCGAAGCTTCAGGAGACGGAGGAGATGCATCACTTGGTGGAGTAGAGGATGCAGTAACAGGGGGCTGTTCTGCAAGACTAAATGAAGGATGAGATGGCACAACTGTAGGCTGTTCTTGGAGACAGATTTCGGCTTATCCACAATGATCCAGGACGAACTCCCCCTGAGAAGAAGAAACTAAGTCTCCCCCTGAGTAATATGGGACAGATTCATAGAAAGAGAGTTCCAAAGAGATATGCATTTTATGAGTAATAGGATCAAAACACCTGTAACCTTTTTGAGTATCCAAATATCCAACAAATATACATTTTGTTGCACATGGATCAAGTTTAGACCGAAGTTGTTTAGGGATGTGAACATAGGTTGTGCAACCGAAAATTCGGGGATCAAGGTTTGTAAAGTGAGGTAAAGAAAAATAAGATTCAAGAGTTTGTTGAGGGGTCTTGAAGTTAAGGGCACTTGATGGAGTGCGATTCATAAGATAAGCAGCGGAAACTACAGCCTCCCCCCAATAAAAAGATGGGACATTCATACCAAAAAGTGAAGCTCTAACAATTTCCAAGAGTTGACGATTACGTCTCTCAGCTAGACCATTTTGCTGGGGAGTATATGGACAAGATGATTGGTGTTTAATGCCATGAGATGAGAGAACGTCAGAAAATAAATTATTCATATATTCTGAGCCATTATCAGTTTGAAATATTTGGATGGCAGAGGAAAATTGATTCAATACCATAGCATGAAATTTTTTAAATGCAGAAAACACTTCATTTTTGTGTTTAAGCAAAGTGATCCAGACCATACGACTACATTCGTCAATAAAGGAGACAAAATAATATGATTTTGAAAGAGAAGAAACTTTAGAGGGACCCCATACATCAGAATGCACAACTTGAAAGGGAACAGAACTTTTATTGAAACTTGTAGGAAAAGGGATACGATGGCTCTTGGCCAAATCACAAGTTTTACATTGAAAATCAGCAACATTCAACTTAACAAACAGACTAGGAAATAACTTTTTTAGGTAGCTAAACGAGGGGTGGCCAAGTCTCTTGTGCCAAAGCCAAACAGAAGATGAAGATGAGTCCAAACTCGAGGTAGTAGACGCAAAAACAGAGGAGGGACCAGCACGAGCAGAAGAGTCCAGGAGATAAAGCTTGCCGTATCTAACTCCATAACCAAGGATCTCTTGGTTCCGGTTTCCCTGAAACACACAATGATCAGGATAAAATATGACCTTGCAGTCAAGGTCTGAGGTTAAATGACAAACTGAAATGAGGTTAAATTCAAGTGAAGGTACAATCAAGACATCATTCAGAGTTATGTGGGAAGACAATACAATGGAACCTTGACCTGTGATAGCCGAGGTACCTCCATTAGCAGTAGAAATTAATTTCTTATCAGAGGAAGTAAAGTGAGTTAAAGCAGAGGAATTGCAAACCATGTGATCAGATGCACCAGTATCAACTATCCAAGTAGTATTTCGAGAGAGTGTAGAGAAAGCATGGGACTTACCTAGAAGGCCTTCATAGACCGCATGAGCAACCGGAGGATGAGATGGATCAGCATCAGAGGTGGTCAGCAAGGCCTTGTTAAGGACTTTCCGGCGAGGCCTCTTGGAGAAGTCCCACCATTCAGGGAACCCAATCACCTCATAACAGCGGGTCTTGGTGTGACCGGAGTCACCACAGTGTGAGCATTGAAGAGAACTTGATTTGGAGGGTGGGTCTTTCCGTGGTCTGGAGAATGATGAACCAGAAGGTGGGCGAGGTGTGTGAGTCATAAGAGCGGAGGGTTCAGAACTAGCATTCGGGCGCCCCATGGTTAGACGCTGTTGTAGTTCTCGGCGGACGAAGGCGTAGCTGCCTTCCAAATCAAGCTTCGGGTCCTTGCGAAGAATCTCACCACGAACAGAGTCGAAGTCAGAGTCCAACCCACTAAGAAAGATATGGACGCGAAGACGGGTCATGGCTGAGTGCAGGTGGACGACGCCTTCAACAGTGTTCCCCTGAGAGGTTAGACGGTAGTCGATGTCTTGGAAGATGGAGACCAATTCATTGTAGTAGACGGACAGGGAGCGACCGTTTTGTTTGGTGGTGAAAGAGCGCTGGTTTAGTTCAAAGAGGCACGATTCGTCGGAGCCGTCGTAGAAGGTGCGCAGGGCGGCGTCCCAAATGTCTGATGCAAGTTCGAGGCGGAGGAATCGCTACATAAGGGATGGATTCATCGATTCAATGAGCCAACTTTTGACCCTTTTGTTCTCCGTTACCCAAGTATCGTGGGTGGGGTCCGTCACCGGTGGCTTCACCGTCACTCCGGTGAGATACCCGGATTTATTTCTCGCGCCGATGCGCATGTCCATCAGCTGGGACCAGAGAGGATAGTTGGTGTCGTCCAAAATAACAGTGACTGGAAATGAGGAGTTATCTTGAGTTATCACGATGTTGGGAGGGGGTACGTTGTTGGTGACGACAGGGATTTCATTTTCAGAGAGATTTTCATTTTCAGAAGCCATGGATTGGATTTAGGGATTTGGTAGATTGGGAATGCTGTGTACGGGTTCGGATATGGGTCGGAAGAGAAGGAGGAATGAGATTTGGGTTCGAGTATAAGGAAATAAGGAAAAAAAATGTGGGTTTGGGTCGGGTATGATTATAAAACTACAGTAGAGAGAATAAATGTGGGGTGGAGAAAGAGCCTTTGAACCAAGGATCAGAACGTACCTGATACCATGTTAAAATTCTATACTGGAAAAATCCTTTCTTTCATTGATTATTTAATCTCTCAAAACCAGAATACATTTATACAGAAGCTATCAACTAAATATCTATTTTCTAGGAACAGAAAATATACAAGTTTGGATGCTATCTTGTTTGTTATGGAACAAACTTACAACAATAATTCAAATTCTAATTTTGAATTTAACTTTCTGTTTCAACATATATAACTTCCTAATGTATAGCAGAAGTAGAGCCATTTACCAGATACATACAGATTTATTCATATAACGAATCAACGTAACTGACAATGTTTCGCATCTAACGACCCTTAAAAGAAAAGTACATATACAGGCTGAGGCAACTATAGTGAAATCTAAAACGATAGAGTTCACCTAAAACATGAAAATCCTTCAGATAAAGACAAATGCACGACGGCCATTACTTGCAGCTATTAGGAGCTCTTAGATAGGGACTATGATGACATTGGCGCAATGATGAATCGAGGCAGGAACTGTACGACTGACCTGTGGGACAGTCAACTGCTGATCGATCCGCATTGTTTGTGCCTGAAGTTTTAAGCTTACTACCATCGTTAAGCATTCTGCTAAATCTGTGTTGATCCATTAACAAATTAGCTTGAACATCATCGGCAACTAGGCAGTGAAGGCCAACACATCCATAAGTGATGTTGTTCTGTGTCGCAGAGTAGCTCTCCCTAGAATCCCCCACTGCATTGTTATGCTGTGGTTGGAGGAGTGCTGTCAATAGAGCAATGAAGAACACTAGAGAAATGAATCCCCTCATTTTTGTGTCGGTGGCAATCCAATTCTTGCTAACACCACACTATTGGTCTTTATAAGCTAATAAATAAAGGTCTCTTAGTGGGGTTTGAGGAAAATAGTTCGCAATAAATGGCATACATAATGACTCTAAAATTGCAAAATATAATAAACAAGAAGTAAAAAAAAAAAAAAAAGTATAACATATATACGTTTAGGGTTTTTATAATTTTCATTTTACACTTCTTTTTCATAAAAAAGAAAATAAAAGAGAGAATTTTATTATTTTCCTTTTATTTGTATTTTTTTCATAAAAGATTATGTAAAAAATTATTTCAACCCAAAAGCTTAAGTTATTAGCGGCAGTGGCGGAGTCATGTTGGTGCCAGCAGGTACCTTGGCATTGGCTAATTTAGCCACGTTTCAAGCGTAGCTAAATAAACGTAGTAAATCATGTTTCAAATTTTTTGAAAATTAGCCACGTTTTGGTTGTAGCTATATAACCGTAGCTAATTTGGCATCAGCTAAAAATTTTCGCGTTGGCTAAGATACTTTGCTTGCTCCGCCATTGGTTACTGGATGATCCTACATTAATCGTTTTATATATCTCTAATACCCCCCCTCACACAAGAGTCAATTGGACTTGAAGGTTGGATGATGCATCAAGTTTAGCCTACTTGTACTAAGAAACTCCACATGACGTAATTAATTATTAATTAAATGGGGACAAGAAAGATCGAACCCTGACACTGAGGCTTTAATATTATGTAAAGAGTCATTTTAACCCAAAAACTTAAGCTGTTGAAGATGATGTTATATTAATAATTTTATATATCTCTAACCGATTAAATAAGTCTAACAAATAAGATAAAAATACGAGATTAATGTTTCTCATGTAAACAATAGATAATTTTATTTTTGTACACATGTAGTAGGAAATGAGCCCTTTGAGGAAGAAAGAAAAAATTAAGTTATATATATATATATATATATATATATATATATATATATATATATATATATATATGTTTTAAGAAAAATATTTGTTATTTTAAATGACATAAAGTTATATCATTTTAAAAGAGAGATACGCAAAATAATATTTTTTTATTTAAAATTTAAATTAAAAAAAACACACTCACTTTCTCCCTAATGATTTTCATTCCTTATGTCTATCTCTCTCCTAAAATGACATAATTTATGTCCTTTAAAAAAACAAACATCAAACTCATATATATATATATATATATATATATATATATATATAGTAAATAAAATATCATGTTAGATGATGTAACGTGATATTCCTACACACATAATTGAAAAGAGAGAGGAGAGGAGAAAAAATAATAAGAGAATGGGACCCACATACATTTGTGTGTGTAGGAATATAATGTTACATGATATTTGATTTACAAACTTTTTGTTTACAAACTACACTTAGTATGATCCGTCATACTTCAATCAAGAGTGTATGACCGGTCATACTTAGTGTAATTTGTAAAAAAAAAATTGTAAACAAATACTTTCCCTATATATATATATATATATATATGAGATTAATATACTTTATAATGTAGGAGATAAAATTATTTCTTACACGCAAATAAAAGTGTGTGTAACCCATATGAAGATAAAAGAGACAAAAAGAAAATATGTGTCTCACACATTTTTATGTGTAGGAGATAAAATTATTTTTTATAATAAGAGAAACACTTATCCTATATATATAACATAAAATTATCTCATATTTATATGAAACATATTAAATTCCTAAAACATGATTATTTAAAAAATATAACTTGCTTGGTAAAAAATATTTTGTGGGCCCGTACTTGTTTTTCACGCTTATGTCCAAAACAAAGGCGAGGGAAGTTATGTACGCCCGTGAATCATAACAATGGAGAGTTTTGCGAAGAGCCATAAAAATTCATGTTCATGATAGGCGTCTTGACTTTGGTCCGTACTTATTGTCACACTTATGTACGACAAAAAAGGGGAGGGAAGATATGTACACCCGTGAATCCTAATAATGGAGAGTTTTGCAAAGAGCCATAAAAATTCATGTTGATAGGTGTCTTTACTTTGGTGGAAGGGTAGCCGGGGCTATGATGTACGGACACGGGCACGGGATATGAGACATGGCACGATATGTCGACACGTTAATTTTAAAAATGTCATATTTTGACACGTTGGGACACGTTTTGATATTAAATAAAATTTTTAATATATATAATATAATTTATATTTAATACATATAAGAGTCCATAATAAGTCATATAACCAATCAAATATTTAAATTTCATAATATAAATATAAATATAAATAATTTTTCGTACTTTGTTAATTTTTCAAGTCAAATTTCATAACAGAAAAAAATTAATTTATAAATTATTTATTTTATGTCCGAGCGTTGACCGCGTGTCGGAAAAACGTGTCGGAGAATTGACTGCGTGCCCCAAATGTTGACCGCGTGTCCGAGCGTGAATTTTTCTTCAACAAGCGTGTCGGTGCTTTGAAGGTTTGGGGGCTATTTTTTTGTCTTCTTTGTTTTTCAAAAAATATTTTTAACATGACCTCTCAATCATAATGATGTGTCTTGAACATCATATTCATTACACAAAAGAAAAGCAATAAATTAAATATTATAAACAGTTTTTTTTTTTTAGACAAAACCGAGTATTTTAATAATAAACCTTTGAAATTCAACACTTAACCGTTAATGAATAAATTAACATTCATGATTATAAATTTACTATTTTAATATTTTTTTCTCTTTTCTTATCATTGTTGATTTATTCTTGTATAGTTAGAATCTTCGGCTTTTTGACCTTCATTAAATAAAAAATAACAATTTTGCCCATCACCCAATACATTCCACTAATCTGCCCCTCCTTAATCGATTAAATCATGGGTTGTAATCGATTAAGCAGTGCAAAAACGTGTTTGACCTTTAACCCGATATTTAATCGATTAAGTCACAATGTTTAATCGATTAAATAACGTCAGAAACTTTTTTTAAAACCCATATTTGTGGGTGGGAGTTATAAATCGTACCCTAATCGATTACAAAGACCCAAAACCTTCTCCTTCATGATTTCCCCCCAAAATCGTGTGATGGGTTCAGAAGAAAACATTAAAGTGTACTCACTCTCATATATTGGTATGTATTATTCGATTTTTACAATTTTTGTTCGATTTTTTTTTTGATTCATGAACCCTAGTTTGAAATATAATGGTTTGATTCAATTGACTTTCTTTTTTGCATTGATTCTTCGATTTGATGCATGTTTAGTTTAGGTTTTGATGAATATACATGGTTTAGGGTTTAGGTTTCATAGGTTTTGTAATTTTTCCCCTTCAAATTTCACTTCTGATTTTTTATTTATTTTTTTCCGATTATGTTTATTTATTGTAGGTTTCCTTCCCTTATTATGGTAGCCCGCAGATGATCTGGTAGGAAAGCCGATGGAGAAAGCTGGACGAAGTAATGCCAGGACCATCCTTCTTCTTCAGGGCCACTGAGCTTGAGCCTGAGCCTGTGGACCTCCCATTCGGCTATTTGTTTGATGATTCCCCCTCGGAGCATGCACGGTTTATGCGTGATTTTGTTACCAGACCCCTTTGTCAGCCAAAGTCATTGGATACAGACTTTTTTATGTCGGAGGGATTTCACATAGTGGCTCAGTTGGAGGCGTCACATCTGAGACAACTGGCTGAGATGTTGTTTCCGCATTCAAAGGTTATGGTGAGGGTCTTCTACCATAATCTCAGCTATATAGATGGTGTGATAAGGTCTTGTGTTTGCGGAAAGGAAATTCTCATGATGGCTACAATATGGATGGAGTTATTAGGGTACGGCTTTAACAGTCAGGCGACCGTGCTGTATGATGGGGATAACAACGCTGTCAATCTTGGATTTGTGCGGGATAATGATGTGGCGGAGACCAAGAGGTCTGATAGCAGGCGTGGGCATAATGCTATTTATACTGTGGGTTTGCTCAGTGTTGATACCCGTATCTTGCACTATGTCATCACCCACATTGTGTTCCCGCAAGCTTTCAATCATTTGAGGGTGTTGGAGGGTGACATTCCTATCATGTGGGCTATCTGTCACGGTGTACAGGTGAATTAGAGGCACTTTATTTGCTGCATGATGTATAAGGTTAAGCATAAGGGCCATCTTCCATTTGCCTTCCTGGTTCAGAAGATATTAGAGTATTTTGATGTTCCTTTGCAGACTGAGCGTATGAAAACGCTCAAATGCTATAATTGAAAGTTCGAATTGGCCTTGAAGGCTGTAGCATGTGAGAGGGAAAAACAAAAAAAAATTCGCAAGCGGAATACACATGCATGTCAAGATACATACTTTAAGACGTATGTCATACCTTGTTCGTGAAAACTCAAGATGATCAAGGTAGGTCTGAAGGGTTCAGACCCTCTAACGTTGATCCACACCACCCGCGTCTAGATACAGGAACTCCTTCTTGTGAAACCGCCAAGTGATCACTACAATAAGGCTTGCTAAGCGCACACTGTGTGAAGAGAAAGGCTAGGTAAAAGTGTTTGAAAGAGTGAAGCTTTCAATGTGAAAACTTCACAAAAGTGGTGCAGGAGAGGAGAAGAGAATGACTTGGTTGGTTTTCTAAAAGCCCTAGAAGGAACATATATATAGAGGCGCACAAGAGGAGCCTATTTGTTAAAAACAAATCAGATTTTTAATCAATAAAAATCCCTTCCAAAAGGGCGCTCCATCAAAGAGAGAGAGAATAGGATTGTTGCAAATCAAATTTCATCAAATCTTGCCAACAACATCCTATCATATCTTTATGATATATTAGGTTCAAAACCTAATCAAATATCTGATCATAAATCATCATATAATCAGTTATATGGTGCGCCCCATATAGCCTAAATAATGACCAGATACATTTGAGTAGTTGCATTCAAACTTGAATCAAATCACTCAAATATTCTCCCAACAAATCGTATCTTCTGGAGCTGATTCTTATGACTAACCAACAGCCAAATCAGCACCCCAAATCTTCTTAGATTATGTCCAAAAGATTTCCTCTTGATATGTTCCAACAAGATCTCATCTTATCTTTTTGTTATGAAACAACTTTTCATAGCCAATTCAAATTCGAATTTCAAACATTTGAATTCAAACTTTCAAACACTTAAATTTTAAATTCAAATTCAAATTCTAAATTCAAATTCAAATTTCAAAATTCAAAATTCAAATTTCAAAATTCAAATTCAAAATTCAAATTTCAAAATTCAAATTTCAAAATTCAAAATTCAAAATTCAAAATTCAAAATTCAAATTCAAAATTCAAAATTTAAATTTCAAATTTCAAATTCAAAATTCAAAATTTAAACATTTGATAATTAATTTAACTAATTAAATTAATTAGTAATGTCTTGTACTATCCAAGCCCATTACTTAGATCCATGCGCCCTCCACCCTATCTGTGGAGTTCCAAACTACTTCTTGGGCTAATAACAATTGTTAGGCCCAATACCATTAATGCTAGAGCATCTAGACAATTAGGTGTTAGTGTGTGACCCATTAGGTCCAACATAGCCACTGACATAAATGGGCTTGGGCCCAATAAGCCCACAACCCATCTAATGACAACACAGAGCACTAGCAATGCTTTGCTGCCCCAGAACTAGTTAGATTAGTGACTTGATCATCCTATTGCACATATTTGGTTGCTGTATATATTTTCTTTCGTCTCGGTTACCTTCCCATAAAATCTAGGGTAAGGAAGCGTATCAACCCCTGCGGTTTAGGGTAAGCTTTATTCGAAATAGGGAATCTTCAATTTACAGACTCTAAAGGCAGATCATCTCATGATCTCTTTTACTATGCATAGATTCCCGAGTCCCTGTAAATGTCATCCCGATTTCTCCGGTTTACAGATAACCTAATCTCTCACAGAGATTTGACGAATTCCTTCAGCTTATCACCCTAGCGCTGTGTTCTTTCAGGACAAGCCCAACAGTATACCTATGAGTCTCCATGTTTCAGGCAGACGAGGTGCACAATCAAAGCATGCCTTCTAGAACACAGTCTAGGTAATAACTTCTGGTCTTAGGAAAGACATACCCAAATATAAAGAGACTACTCTAATGATACTCTCTGTGAGAGTTCCTCATAGAGTCTCTTTGTGGGTCTGTTCAGTGCGAGCTATACCCTTATAGGTCCACCCACGACCTTAGCTAAGACATCTCCATATCTGTAGCACATGAAGTCTATACCTTGTATCCATATACAAGTAGATAAGTCGTGCTAGTCTTACCCAAGATTACTGACCCCATTCTCAGTATCTCTAGACTAGGAACATAAAATTAGGAATAAACATCCGGTATTCTTGAATCCTCATGATTGTGATCTCATCACGGATACTCAAGAGATACCTATTTTATTCACTACAAAAATTAAGGCATTTTGTGGAGGTCATATTTTCATATTGTGGAGGTCTTTGACCCCCACAAAAGATATTTGTGGCATTCACCCAGACCCCCAGTTCTGCCTTCGCCACAACATAGTTTGTGGGGGGGTTTTTTGTGCAGTGCCACAATTTGTTGAAGTATTTTCTGGAAGTTCGAGACCCCCACAAATACTACACTTTCTGGAGGCTTAAGACCCTCACAAATGTTATATAATTTTCTAGAGGTTCTGAACCCCCACAAATGTCACTTATAGATCTCCACAACATTTATAACTTCCTAGAGGTCATAGACTGCCACAATTTTTTTTTTATCATTTTGGCAGACTAACATATATGACTTAAGTAGAGTTAATGACAGTTTATCCACCCGTTTCAGTGGTTCCACATTAGTATTAGCTTATTATTTTCCATATTTTTATATTATTTTGCACCTTCAACAAAATGACTTCTTAGCACTTTCATTACATTTTAATTAATTACATTCCAAAAAAATGCAAGGCTAAGAGCTGACCATTGATCAGCTTTAGCAACCAATGGAGGCAAGGGAGTATTTCAAGAAAACTCATTAAACTGCACCAACAAGTTTAGTTTCACTTTAAGATAATTTTGAATCAAAATGAATAGATCATGCACTGAATTTTCATTGACATACAAAGCAACTCCTTCAAAAACAAGTAGGAGATTTTATCCATTGAGCAAAATAATCGAAGGTCAAGCTTGCACATCAAGCATCAAGCATTTTGACATAGCAAATTCATCTTCCTGAATATTGTCTAGGTTGGTGCTTTCTATCCAATCTTTCCATCTTTCTGAAGGAGGACTAAAAGCGGTGCATTCCCTTGATGCTTGGAGATCACTCAATTTATTTGTTATTTCCACCAGTTGTTCCTCAACTCTAGTTTTCCAAATCATAAATTCGCCATACTTGCCCTGTCAATATAAAAAAACTATAGTAAGCCAGAGATCACATAAGTGGACAAATTAATTATTTAAAAGAAAACACATTCAACATAACTTGAATCCCATTAAATCTTAAAGGATGAAAAAATGGTGGCAGTATACTGCTTTAATACCTGCACACCATTCAAAGAAGCCATGCTTTCAGTAAGGCGACATTCAGTCATAGCTTTCCACTTAACAAATTCCTTGTGAGTCTGCTGCCATTGAAACTCAACACAAAACATCAAGAAGTGCTATAAGAGGAAGCAAACCATTCAATTAATAAATTATTCAACATTCACCTGCAGACTAATTTCATTTTTCTCTTGTTTCTTGGCAATGAGCTCCTGCATATTTTTGCTATGCAAATAAAATCAATAAAGAAAATAAAATAGCAACCATACAAAATTATTGGGATTCAGTTTCCAAGTTCAATACTTCTTCATTTGGGTCATTTCTATTTTAAGCAGTTTCAATTCACCAGAAGAATCAGTATTATTTTTTATTTATTGAGAAGAAGAGAAGCAAAGAACATAGTTACGATACAGTAACAAATCTAAAAGGAAATGTTAATGTTTTAAAAATTTTGGCCTAATAAGTTTTTGAAAGAAGATTTTGTGGCACCTGAACCCTTTTCTTTGCTGGAAAAGAAGGTTTTGCAAAATGAGAACCCGAGTTTTTCATGCTGGTATTAATCTTCTTCCTTGACTTCTTTCTCTTTAAACTTTTTTTCTCTTGTGCATGATTTTTATGAGTTCCACCAGCTTCCTTCTTACCAGAGTCAGCATCACCTTCACATTGTTTCTCTCTATCTGTAAGATAATTTAAGTGTTAGTAAAGTATAAATGAACCCATTCAGTCTAGTAGGTTTCTCGATTGTAAGCAAGGAACATATAAACTTATAGAGCTAAGCATGCAAATCTAAGTAAAAGAAGAACAAAAAAAAAAGGCAGTATGTGATTAACAGATGACAAACTAAAACATGATTTGCATGTATTAGTGACAACGCAACATCAATAGTAGTACATATACTATGATCAGAAATAAGGAATTAAATTAATTCTAATTAACCTATATACAGTTGACAAATCTCTTTTTTGGAAGAAATTTATTTAAAACCAAGTCAGTTCTTTGGCCCATTCTAATCAAAATTAATAATTAAATAAATACTAGTCATAATAACATAAAATAAAAGCTTTAAAAATGGCAGGTTGCAAAAAACAAGAACAAAAAATTGAGAGATAGTCTTGGGAATAGAGATACATTTCAATATTGATATATATCAAATTAAAAGGCCCGACCTAATCACCTGATAATTTGGTAGCAGGATCATTCTAAGTGACAAACATACTAATTCCCGAAGCAACTGCCATGCTTTTGTAGATGCTGACCAATTTGTCCATGTGAGGAGCAGGACGAACCTCTACAAAAAATACAGATTGCCCAAAAATTTAACTAGCCAAAATTACTAGATGATTTGAACCCACACAACATATGAGAAAGAGATGCATAAAGAATTGGAACAGTCACTCTACTTTAACATCAAAAACCAAGGGTTACGACCAAAAGCAAAATATCATGCTTAGCTAACAATACGCTTCAATGTAATTATAAATTAAAAGTCATATTCAATCCAATTAAATTAACCATAACCTCAGTATATAATGGCATTGACATCGCCTCTGCACAATCTGGATAACACCCATAGTTTCCCATGTCATTCAATGTCAATGTTAAAACAACTCCATGCTCACCTCCCTGTGCAAAATGAGAAAAAGAAAACATAGTGACAATCCAAGATCTCTGGTTTACTTGAGAGGCACCATCTCTTTAAAGAAGCAATGAATCAATGATAGGCTTTTCAGATTAGGATTGCTATGAAGGAAAGAATATAGAACCTCAGTATTATTTAATTTAGACAAGCGAAGCTCTTCTAATTTGTTCCTTCGATAGTTCTCTTCCCCCATGTAGCTGCTTGACAACTTTACATGCCACGACTCAATTTGCGGTTTCTATAATTTACTCTGCGGTTTTTACTCTGTTTTTCTATAATTTAGTAAGAGCACAAAGTAGTACCTCTTCAGGAAAGAGCACAAACTTTCCTTCTTCATCTGCGGTTTCTTTTCTAAATGGTTCCAACTTGTCACAAATTTGAGGAACCCTAACCGTTGACAGCAAAACTGATTTCAAAAACTGAGTTGCAGAGAAATTGATATACCAAAGAGTGAGGGGTGGACATAGTGAAACAAAGAGAAAATGGAGAAGAAAGTTTTAGAGAGAGAAGAGATGATTGAATGGATTTGAGAAAAGAAGAGATGGAACATTGAGGGAGAAAGTTTTAAAGGGAGACAAAAGAGAGACCAGACAGGCTTGATGCATGTTAAAATTTTCATGGCTTAGCTTTGAAGGATATCTTATCCTTCCCTTAGCTGTACTTTCACTATTATATTTAGAGACTTCACCATTGTGAAAAACAAATCTCATCTCACCATCTAAATAGATCAGGTACCTTCGTGGTGAGCATGGACAAGTATAGAATTTTTATTTTTTTTAGTGCATACTTTTAAAACATTGGGATTAATATTTTTTATAAAAAATAAAATTATCTCCTACACACAAATAAAAATATGTGGAGTCCAAGTGGAGCCATGTGAATATAAGAGAGGAAAAAAAAAACATGGAAACCATATACTTTTATGTATATTTAGAAAATATAAGAAATATTAATCCTTAAAACATTTGCCAATTAACTATTATATAACTTTTAATAAATTTTTTTGGTATATTCCATTCTCTGTATCCAAAAAAGCGTGGACTCGTAGTCTCATTTCACTCTCTCACTTCATTCCCGTCTCTCCCAAACGTGCGCACTCAAGGTAATATTAATTAAAACAATGGCATTCTGAATTGGGAATTGTGAACAAGTGCTTGGATTCTTGCTTGGGTTCTATGTATTGAAATTCTAGGGTTTAAAATCGGTTATGGTTCTACCATATCATCACTTAAATTTCTCTTCCAATTTGATTCAAATGAATTTAAACTACAATTTATGTATAAAATTGAACCTTTATCAGACAATCACACATCACATAGATGAACAGCAAACCATAGCTTATAGCTATAAAATCAAAATCCTCAATTAATTGTACGAACACAACTAACACCCTACCTCAAACCTCCATGAACTTCATTGTGCTGCACCTCGCTTCTTCATTGGTTACCTCTTTGTATAACCGATATATACTGGCTTTGTTACAAACGAATCAAACAAAAAACCCCCAAATTTTAGCCAAGAAAATCACCAAAATAATTTAAATTAAAAACAAAAAGAATTTGAGAGAAAGAAAGAAATACAGAGCTTGAAGACGACGGTCTCCTCAGAGCTTGAAGATCAGAGTGTTCTCGCCGGCGAGATCTGCTCTTCTTCATCATGGTGGTGGATGCCAGAAATACAGAGAAAAGAGAAAGAGGAGGCACATAAAAAAAATGAAAGAGTGAGTGACATTTGAGAAAAAAAAAATTTAACTTAGCCTTATTTTGTCTGAATCGTGGTCGCCACATTCTAGCAATGTATTACAAAATAAAATATATATAAAACAATATAAAATAGAAAAACATAACAAAAAATTATGGAGGCTTAAAACCTGCCACAAATTATATTAATTAGTGGAGGTTTTCTTGACCTACACTAAATAACCTCCACTAATAACCTATTTTTTTGTAGTGATTTCACGGGGTTTATCAAGTTATTCATAATATATTAACATTAATACCGAGATAGAATTATGAAACAAGATAAAGAGTGCTTTTATTTATTTGCGACAATATTAAAAAGGTCTACATCTATGTCGTTATTTAATCATAAGATTGTCTCTAGGACACCCAAATACTAACAATAATGCCAAGTTCAGACAACACCTATTGAAGCAGTGCAAGATTTAAAAGAATAATGCTGGTGTATGGCAGTACACAAGAATAATGTAATATACAAAATCAATACAAATTATAGTCTCTACCCTGGCTATCAACCGATGAATGCATTGGCTATCTTATAGCCCTGATTTTTGGTGAATTCTCTCCTTGAGCTCGTTGTATGTAGTGCCCCATTTGATTTACATCATTTGCGTTTCTATTTCAAATTGGACACCATAGGGACCTTCAGAATGCCTCCCATTATGGTAGATAAATGTAACATAAATGTTTGAATTTGAGCTAATCTTTCACACGAAATTGGGACTAAGGTTCAGATTTTACCAAAAAAATGGAATGTGTAAGTGTAATGACAATGATTTCACAAGATTAAGGCTTTAGAGATAGTGAGATGAAATAGCCTCTTAATAGGTTGGTTTAGAGATGAGAAGCGAGAGAGATTTTTGTGTAAAAATTGGGTATAAGGGTGTGTTTGGTACAAGTATTTTTGAAGATTACTGATAAATCTACATTGGTAAAGGTGAATTGCCATGTTTGGTACAAGTTAACAACACCATTTTCCAGGATACCTTCGTTTACTAGTATTCTAATTTACAAAGAAAACTAAAATTTCAGATTACCAAAAAACATATGGTAATTGACGTTTCCAACATTAGGGAAAGCAGAAAAGAAAATTGTGAGACAAAAATACCCCCCTCAGCAAATTGACGTTTCCAACATCAGCCGTTGAATTAAGTTGTTTTGAAGAGTTAAAGGTTAGTTTCGTAAGTTCATCATATATTACCAGTAATATTTTACGATCAACCAAACATATACTCAGTAAAATTATTCAATATTTTCAGTAATATTTACGTCTACCAAACAACTTTTTTATACCATTCCCAGTAAACTCCATTTCTCATATATTACTGGAAATCATGATTCTCGGACACTCAAAAATTTCTCTTGTACCAAACACACCCTAAGTGAAATGAGACCGAGAGATATAAATAAAGGGTTTTTGACATTATTTAATCGATTAAATATTGGGTCAATAGTCAAACACATTTTTGCACTACTTAAACGATTGTGGCCCATGTTTAATCGATTAAGGAGAGGCAGATTGGTGGAATATATTGAGTGAGAGGCAAAATTATTATTTTTATTTAATAAAAGGCAAAAGGATAAAAAAAACACCTAGAATCTTCCTACATAACATAGATCCACACCTAAGATTATTTCAAAATTGGCACGTATATATTTATTCAGTTGAGCATTTAATCAAGAAGTCTAGAGATCTCGGGATCTTTTGGGTTTTTTTCTTAGGGGGCGTTTGGTACCGGAGAAATTTTTTTTTACCAAAAAAAAATTTGTTCAGAATATGATGGGAATAATTTTTTGCCAGGTAAGTTAAAAAAAGTATTTGATAGGCCAAAATTTTTCCAGAAAAATCAAATGAATTTTATTGATGTTATGTTTGAATTTTACCACCGCGAAGGAATTTTTTTTTCCATTCCATCCATGGCAAAATTCAGAGGATGGTCCATGTGTAAAAAAATTAGACGGGAATTTTTTTTTCCAGACCCCTTTTAAATTTTAACTCTTCCTCCTACCAAACATGGGCATGTATTTTTCCTACCCTATTTTCCGCCATTTTTTTCTTCCTACCAAATACCCCTTATTCTATATTGAATCGCGACGTTGAGACGTGAGGCTAAGAGGATATTGACGCGGAGAATTAATACTACCTATGTTCAGCCCAAAAACGTTCTTAATCCGTTAAATTTGTCTTATATAAAATTAGGCATATTTTAGCATAGAGTCGTCAGAAGTAGGTTCACTTCAATTGTAATTTATTAAAGATATATAAAATTTTACAGGAAAACTTTATGAATATCCTTAATGTTTTCTTAAGAATAAATTATGCTCTTAATTTTTTTAATCAATAATATCCCTGACGTTCAAAATACTATATACTTAGCTTTTAATTTTAAATAACACGGTAAATTTTATCATATTAGGATTATTTTTCCCTCTAGTTATTTGTCAGTTCAAAATCAACTATTAAAAGCTTGAGCAATCAGGCCTCCTTCCAAAAAAAAATTATACCAAATCAAATAAGCGAACTATATTCACGATTAATCAATGAAAGATATTTGGAGTATGTTGGAAATCGACAATCACACAGAATCGAGAAAACAAAAAAAAAGATAAGAGTAGAGAGATTAGACACAACGATTTACCTTGGTTCATCCAATATAGGCTACGTCCAGCTTGTCTGTACCTCACCGCCACTCGTTACAAGTCTCTCGGTTTACAAGACAAATATAAATAGGATTACAAAATTCTAACAACAGCTATTCATGGGGCTATGCCCAAACTACTTAAGAAAATTACAATAAAACAGAGGTCCACAACAGTACCTAGCCTCTACGGGCCTGAGAGCGCTGCCCCCGGACCCCCGTCCGCTCACCTGGGAGCGGAACCTCAGTTGCCTTTCTGCTGACCCCAATAATTAAGGCCCTCATCAGCATGCGAAGTATGAGCCATACCAACATTTCTTTGTATTATTAATCCAACCCAATAAGCAAACTACTATGTATGATTAACCAAGGAAATATTTCTCCACTCTCCATGCATGCAGAACGTGAAGAGAGTATCAATTATCGGGGGAGGGAAAATGAATGTAAAAATTGCTGCAGAAAGGAATCGTAACATTTGGAGGAAAAACTAAGTAAAATTCAAATTATACTACTTTGTTTTTTTTTGGATAATATTGGAGGGTAAAATAATTACAATTTAATATTATTTGAAGTTGATAGAGGTATGCATGTTTTAAATGTTAAAGACATTTTTTATTATAATAGAAATTAACGTCAGGGGCATTTATAAAATTTTTCCAATTTTATATTTTGATTAAATATACAATACAATATTTTTTACATACTAATCATGATATAAATAAAAGAATTTTTGTATTTAGAAAAAAAAAATACTCATTATTTGCTGCAAGATCACATTCTCCCAACCATCTTAGTTGGACTTAGGTCATTGTCACTCCCGTACTGTGTTCAGAGCCTAACAGATGGGATGAGCTGCCAGGATAGAAGCTCTTCTTCATTGTTTTATTTCCTTGTCTGAGTTTATTTTATTTTAAGAAAAGCAATATTGTGATTTATGTAGACGTTTCAAATTTAGAATTGCAAACAAAATGAAAGTGGTATATATGGTCCCATTCTGGAGCAAGAACTTCCCAAACCAAACACGGAATCGACCGACAATAATGCAGTTGGATTCGGCCAGCGTCGAAGTCGCAAGCCATCCTTCACATGGCGTGAGCCGTGAATAACAAACTCTCTATTTTCCTTATCGTGACACACTCAACTCATTACGACGGAGTATTTGCTATAAATTATAATCCCCACCCATGCTCGAATTTCGACACCATCCAATTCAACTCACGAAATTTCCTGTCATCGTTGGTCTTGTTCTTTTTCTTTATCTTCCTGTGATTCTAGGTCTTTTGTTTCCTTTCTTCTCGCAGAAAATAATAATGTCGGATCTGGAGTTAGGGAAGAAAGTGTTCGACGCTGAAACGGCGTCGTTGCTAGTGAAGGAGCTTAGGGGCAGCTTCGCTTCTGGTAGGACGCGAAGTCACGAGTGGAGAGTCTCGCAAGTGAAGGCTCTTTTGAAGTTCCTCGTTGATCACGAGGACCAGATCGTTGATGCTCTACTTTCCGACCTCGCCAGGCCCCCATTCGAAACCGTCGTCTACGAGGTTTATTTGGCGCCAATCTTTTTTCTGTTTTCTGTTTTTTACTTACTTTGCTCTAATGGTTGCGTTGTCGTTCTCTACTCTTTGAAGGAATAAGTTATCATATCTTACTTTTATCTTTTGTTTTTTGGTGGGTTAATAGGATATGATTAACTTATCATATTGTCTCATCTTATATCCTATCCAATATATGATTTCTTATCCTATGGGGAAGCTGGATTATGATTCAACATGATAGGATATCAATATTGGATACCCAATATATCCCCACGCTACCCAATATACTCTAACGCTACTCAATATTTTTGTATTTATTACATTATATTTTCTTTTTTCTTTCTCCTTTCTCTTTCTACACATAATCTTGTCAGATTGCTAATTAGGTGCTCATCAAACACAAGACATTATACAGACTTATCAGTCACATATCATATCCTACCATTATCCTATCTTGTTCACCAAACGAGCTTTTGGATTGATACAAAGAGATAAATTCCAATAAAAAAAAATGAAACATGTTAAAAGATATAGTAAGTGATGCGACTTCAATGTCACACAAGATTGGTCACGAAGTTTCCGACACCATGAGAAATCACCAATCTCACCTAACCATTTAAGTGATAAGTTTTCAATGATTTTATATTATATTTATGTAACAAAACAGTATTAGTTTAAGGGCAATGCTTTTCTTGTGTTACATGAGATAATATTGTCTTATGTATTAAGTTTGAAAGAGTTTTATTATAAAATTTAAGGTCAATTCACTTAACTCTCGCTCTACATTTTTTTATATTATTAAACTCTTCTATAATTGAATATGTGCTAAAATTCAAAACAATTTCTTTTTCAACATATGTAATCAAAGAATCATTAAGAAATTGGTTTTCCATTCAATTTTGAAGTCTGGTATTCGACAATGGATACAGGCTATTTTCCTTCCCCAATATTTAGTTCAAAAAATTGGAATCCCTATTTGTGTGTTTTGCTGTTGTCTTCTTTGATAATGATTTTCGCCACCCTCTTGATAATCAAGTGTGCCTGATTTTAAAATTTTTTCTTGAGCCCTAAAAGTTTGCTCCTTCCTTTGAAAAAAACTACAATTTCCATTTTTAAAATTGTGTTTGTTTAAGTTTTTTTGAAATTTTCAGTCTAATTACATAATTTTTTTCAACCCAAAATTATATAAATATATATATATATATATATATATATAGTAAAAAAATAATTTCTAAAAATCAGGGAGGGGCGATGGCCAACCCTAGCCTCTCCCTTGGGACCGCCTCTGACATTATTCCAGGGAAAATTTTAATATGGTGAGGGATCATATTAAAATTTTGTCTCACTTTCATATGACTTTTCCATTTTGCCCCTGCTTTTTTACCTGTTTTCACATTTTACCCCATTTAACTAAGGAAGCTGGAAGCATGTGGTCCAGGACCACACAATTAATGCTTCTATTCTAGATGAGCTATTGCCCAATTTTTTTTTTTTTAGTATATAGCTATTGCCCAATTTGTTTATTGCGTTGTGTGTTCAACTTTTACGGAGGAAAAAACAATGATGTGATTGTTCTTTCTGTACATGTTTGATTCTGTTGATAGCTTTACGATTGAAAAATCGAAAGTCAAGTTCGAAACTGGGGTGGGGGTATGGATATTTACAAAGACATTTTGAAACCTAGTTTCAGATTAAAAAAAGGAATGGATATAGGCAAATAAAATAAAATTACTTAGATACTTGAGGTGTGTTTATATAAAGGAAAACATTTTTTTTTCCTCCCCTAAATTTGTAATTTGATCTACACCTATTAATTGTTGAGTCATTATTAGTTTACAATATGTATTGATTGGTTAACGGTTGGTTAGATAACTAATTGAAATGCCTTAAGGTCAAGGACAATTCTTTCTTTATATGCCATGTGAAAGTGGAAAATTTGAAAGGAAACCCAATTTAACAAAAACGTGTTCCGTATTAGGGACAGAGACGTTTAGTCAAAGATTAGTATGTTGATATTCTATGTAGCACTGATACTGATACGAGACACGTGACACGATACGATATGACACTCTGACACGTTAATTCTAAAAAATGTTAGATTTTGACACGTTAGAACACGTTTTGATATTAAATAATAATCTTAATTTATGTAGTGTATATTATATTTAATATTCAATAATTTAACAAAAAAATGAAACTAAACTTATAATATGCATCAATTTTGCAAAGAAACATAAGATATCCCAAATATTTATATTAAACTCAATAAAATGGTAATTGTAATCCAACGAATCTAATAGTTAGAACTAAAAACTCAACACAATGAAACCTTTGAACTTTTTTTTGAATTTCTATAACGCGTGTTGAAGTGTCGGGGAGTGTCGGGAAGTGTCGGACACGACACGTCAGGATTTTTGGAGTGTCGGTGCTTCATAGTTGATATTAGATCTAAAGGCTCTGTTATATATCTATGAGTTAGCTAAAGAAGTGATGTGTATGCACATTGATCACATAACATTAATAGAGAGAGTGGTTATACATGCTTGCTTTATTTCTTATTTATTGGGTTTACTTGTGAGTAATAAAATTTTGGATCTTGAGTGGCTTTTTTGAGGGCCATGTTTAGGTTTGTTTTGTTGCCGTCGTATTAGGATTAACATCCTTGATTGATGTTTTCCTTTATTTTTCATAATTTTCACTTTGAAGTGCTTTTTTTTGGGCTTCTAAAATATGAATCTCTTATATGAGTCCATAACATAAGCCATTAGGATAGGTCTAGTGGTGAGAGATTTAGATAATTTGTATTATGTTATATGTTCAATTCTTACCATTGTATTAAAAAAAAAAAACATGAGAAGGTGGAAATGTTCAAATGAAATGTATTTCATTTTCACTCTTCGTTGAAAATCATTTTCTATCTATCCTCTGTTCTCCACCTTCCCACTTTCCACTTAACTCTACCAAGCACAGCTATCACACTGAGGTTCATAAGAAGTACAAAGTGCATTGGCAGGCAATAGTTAAAACTCTCAAAATTTCAATAATAATTTTCATTTTATTCATATTGAGTTGGTTATTTCTTTTATCTGAAATTTTTTGGCTCATAGGATTTAGGCTGCTGTAAGCCAAAATTTATTCGGAAAAAATGATAAAATAAGATATAATGGAGTGAGAAATATATTGGCATGCAACATATCTCATACTTAGTAATGTGAATGGGTAGACTTTCTATATTAATTCTTTTTTGTTTTTTTCTTCTTCTTCCTCTCTCTTTCATTTTCTCTCTATGAAAAAAAAGATTAATTTTCTAAATTTTCTTTGTTTATTTATTTGATTTTATTATATATATTTTTTATTTATTAGTTATATTTTTAAAAAAATCTTAGTTATGTAAGTTCATTGTAGACATAATTAATTGGAAAAATATTTATCATTTTAAAAGATATAATTTTGTGTCATTTTAAATTATAATCGTTAATTTCTGTGAATCAACAGTTATAATTTATTGGGTCAAACTTATTAATTAATTAATAAATTATAATAATTGATTGACGGAAATTAAGGATCTAAAATAACACAAAAGTATATACTTTAAGAGGACAAATATTTTCTTCTAATTAATTTGGGATAAAGAGTTACCAAAAAAATAAAAAAAATTGGGATAAAATGTTAATAAAGTTTATGCTCCTGCTCAGCATGCGGTGCCTAACTTGTTCCACATAATGCTGCATGTTATTGAAGTTTAGAGGATTTTTCTTGCTTGTTATCTCTGTGTATTCACGGTGATCTTTGATGATGTGCAACTAGGTGTCCTGGATATTCAATTATCAATTACTGAGCGAGTATGAATTGACCATTTGTAGTACTTACTGTTTCCCACACCACCTGGGAAATCACATTTTTTTTTCAACCTTTCGAACTTGTATTATTCATAGTATTTAGTTAGTGGGGATGCTGAAAAGTTTATATATTATACATTGACTTCAGAATTGTAATATTTGCAACTAAACAAACATATTTTGTAATTTTGAGCTTTTTTGATAAGGACATGAAGCTGAAAATGTGGAACAAAAACCTAATTTGCTTACTATTGCTTATGTTAGGCTATCGACAAGTCTTGTGCAATCAATAGAACTGTGTTAAATATGATATTTTCCTTTCACTCGTAACTGATGTAGATTGGTATACTTAAAAACTCATGTGAAGTCACACTGAAGGAATTGAAACATTGGATGATGCCAGAAAAGGTATTTTTTTTTCCGCTTGAAGGAAATTGATCAATAATGTTACTCATGGTTTTATTTGATTTATCACATGAAGTTCTTTTTAATTCAGGTTAAAACTTCAACCACAACTTTTCCTTCTTCAGCTGAAATAGTACCTGAACCGCTGGGTGTTGTGTTAGTCATATCTCCATGGAACTATCCATTTTGTATGTTAATATTTAGTTGACCTTGTTTATATGTTTTTGACATTTTCAGCCTTTTTATTTCCTCAAACCCTTTCTTTAAAAATCTATAATGAAGATAATATTACCTTCTCTGTTTGTCTTTCCAGTGTTGTCTCTTGATCCAGTCATTGGAGCTATAGCAGCTGGTAATGCTGTGGTTCTTAAACCATCAGAAATTGCTCCTGCTTCATCGTCACTGCTGGCAAAATTGTTAGGGAAGTACATGGATAATTCATCTATAAAAGTTGTCGAGGGGGCAATTGATGAAACCTCGGCACTATTGCAGCAAAAGTGGGACAAAATTTTCTTTACAGGTTTTTTTTTTTTGGTGTGTCCTAATTCTGGTTTTCTAATAGATAAAATTTTCCTTACAATTGGTCTGCTTTATGTATATTATATTCGTGTGAATCTTGATATACTTTTTCGGAACAGTGATCATTTTGTCACTGTTGGCAAAAAAAAATACCAAAATGCCACGCCAACAGTAGATTTTGTCAAAATACCACGTGGTATATTTCGCTACACGGTGTAGCGAAATATGCCGCGTCAGAATGCACAGAATCAAAAACAGTGTAGCGAAATTCTCCCTGTCTGACACGTGGCATTTTTGGTTCTGACGTGGCATATTTCGCTACACCGTGTAGCGAATTATTTACACACATATTTAGCTACACAGTGTAGGAAAATATGTCACGTGACATTTTGACAAAATTTACCGTTGGCGTAGCATTTTGGTGTTTTTTTTCGACAATGACACTTTGGCCACTGTTCCTATTTTTTCAAATAACTAAATAAATGAAATAATTTGAACAAGAAAATAGTAAATGAGTAAAATTAATTGTCTCAGTCAAGTTATATACAAATTTTCTAGCATAAGTAATTCCTGAATTATTAGGTAGTGGAAGAGTGGGACGCATAGTGATGGCTGCTGCAGCAAAACACCTTACACCAGTTGGTCTGGAGCTTGGAGGAAAATCTCCAGCTGTTGTTGATTCAAATATCAATATACAGGTATTGCCTAAGCCTTTTTTATTTATTTATCCCAAGTATTTGTTATCCTTTACCTGATAATTTAAACTTTTGAGTTGAATTGGTTTTTTATATCCTCCTTCGTCAAATTCTTGACACATGATTTATTTGTATTTACAAGGTAGCAACTAGACGGATAATTGCAGGCAAGTGGGGTACTAACAGTGGACAAGCCTGCGTTTCTCCAGATTATATTATAACAACAAAAGACCATGCTCCCAAGTTGGTATGATATTTTCCATATGTGAGTTCTGAATCTATGTCTTTGTTTATTTAGTGTTTGGTGCCTCCTATTTGTAGGTGGACACCCTAAAGACTGAATTGGAGAAGTTTTTTGGAAAGAACCCGTTGGAATCAGAAGATATGTCTCGCATTGTGAATTCCAACCACTTTGCTCGCTTGACAAAGCTCTTGGAGGATGATAAGGTTTCAGGGAAGATTGTTTATGGAGGTGAAAAGGATGAAAGCAAATTGTAAGCTCTCATTCTGCTTTTTACTTTTAAATTTATAGGTGAAGTTTTTATTTAGTCAAATGTAATTGATCTTGACACTGGCATTTCTATTGTACCAAAAAATTGCAGGAGGATTGCTCCTACTATTTTATTGGATGTTCCGACAGATTCTCTGGTAATGAGTGACGAGATATTTGGTCCATTGCTTCCCATCGTCACGGTAGGAATTAAGGCATATGAAGAACTGTTTGTATGATATTTCTTCAAATTTCATTTGTCTTTTTTGGTTGCTTTTCCAAATAATCTAATCTATTATGAAAAATATGCACATGGTTTTTCAACATGTTTTCAAGCTGCAAGGGTAATTGATATGTGTTTGCTCAGGTGGGGTAGGAGTCAAAAATCAATTCTCACCTTGTAAATTAATAGCTGCTAGTGCTAGTCCTTTTGTAGAAATGTTAAACTGACGTGGAAACAGCTGTTTATAATTTGAAAAGTGCTCATCAATAAAGTTCTTCTGCTTCTTTCTATTTTAAAGCAATGGAAGATCAATTATAATACTTTATTTCTTGCTTGGAACAGGTCAATAAACTGGAAGAAAGCTTCGATGTGATAAACTCAGGAACAAAGCCCCTCGCTGCATATTTGTTTACAACCAATAAGAAGCTTAAGGAGCAGTTTGTAATGAAGGTTTCTGCTGGGGGTGTGCTTGTCAATGACACTCTCTTACATGTAATATTTTTTTTTAGAAAGAAAAATTAAAATAAACAATTTTTTTTTTCTCCATCTATAGGTGCATGCATATATGGCCTTGTTATTCAATATTCCTAATTTCTGTTTTGATTTAATTTGAAATCAAGATTCTTTACCTCTGTTTTCCCCATTTCTTGGTGCAGCTCGCCGTCCATACTTTGCCATTTGGGGGAGTTGGGGAGAGTGGAATGGGTGCATACCATGGGAAATTCTCCTTTGATGCTTTTACACACAAAAAAGCAGTTCTTTATCGCGGTTTAATTGATGCATCAATAAGGTACCCACCATACACGAATACAAAGATGAGGTTGATGAAGGCTATCGTTGGTGGTGGTATTCTTAGTATAATTCGTGCTCTTTTTGGAAGTTCTTATGCTTAATTTGTTTTAAAATCTGACTGCTATTGATGTATCTTTCATTATGTCTTTCTTGTATTTTAATGTGCAATTGGATATTTTTAAAAACAAATACTCAATATGCGGGGCTTGTGCTTGAGAACGTAAATAAATTATTACTATTTGTTATAGTATGATTATTTTATGATGTCTTGTGATGTTGTTCTGCCCAATGAGAGACCATGCTAATACCTCTTGACCACGGAGGCTCTTATTCCACTGCTGAGTTTTGTGTTTTATTAGTGCTTCTCCTTTCCTGATAAACTGTCGTATTAAACCTGTAGTTTTGAAACACGGTTACCAAAGAGGATGATAGCTTTATCTAAGACGCTGAATAGCCTAGCATGGGATTTTCAGATACCATCCTCTGGAATTTTTGTACTTGCAAACAAAGTAGCTCTAATGAAGAGTTGGTTTCTATTTAGAGATTATAATAGTGTATTTCTATTATATAATTTTCTGTGAATACTCTGCCAAGATTACAAATGCAAGTATTTTTTAACCTACCTATTAAGTCGATACTATAGTTTCCATTCTAACATTTTACTTCCGTCAACTACAAAGCATTATTTTGCTTTTGGGACTTATGTAGAAATATCTCCACTAACGCATATAGTGATTGTAACAAATGTTGTGAGCAGAACATAGTGAAAAACATATTAGGGTGCTCCAAAGGTTGAGAAATTTAATCTATTTAATACCAAAAAAAAGTATTGGGGATCTAAAGAACCTTTAATCAACAGAATCCTGTAAAAGAGCAACAACCTCAGATCGTTGATAATTTGTGAGTTGTGTTGGAAACTCAACTAGAAATGTAATTATCAAGTTTCCTCTCTTCCCTGGTTCTCTGGAGATTGGCATACCTTGGCCAGTGATAATCTTCTCATAGCCAGGGTATATGATATCGTCCACTATCAAACTCATCTCCTCTCCACCCAATAGTGGGATTGGTATTGTACCGCCAGTTAGTGCCTCTAGTAAAGGAATTTCAACACCTAATTCCAAATCATCCCCTTCTCTTCTAAATAATTGGTGTGTTTTCTCAGAGATGAAAAATATTATATCTTCTCTGTATCCACAAATTCTCTCATTCCCTTTTCCTTCAAATGTAACCGTTGTTCCTTTCTTCCATCCAGGCTCTACATTTATCGTTAGCAGTTCCTCCTCTTGAACTATTTCCCTGTATGGCACAAATAGCAAACATATTCATAAACATAAAGCATTTTCCAAATAATCAGTCGCTCAAATCCTGTATATCTCTCCTTCACAGGTTAAATTATACCACCATTCCCCGTGAAATCCCCAATAACGAGAGTAAGGATGAAGTCAATACTTATACGTAATCTTACCCCTTACAGATTTGTAAAGAGGCTATTTTTTGGATTCGATAAAAGAGCAGCTTTACAACTTCTCCTGTCTTTGGCCTTTTTCTCATGTTAAATTACACCCCGATTTAAAATATATATTCTAGTGTAAAAAGTAGAAAGAAGGAGGAACACTAATCAATCAAAGGATGGAATGGATACAAACCTGGTATCTGTGAAGACATCCCTTGTGATCTTGATCTCTTTCTTGCATCCATAGCACAACTCTTCAAGGGTGCATTCAAGATATTTCTCAATTGGTGGGGGTTTTAGCACCCCAGATGAATTAGAATACATGATTGTAGTGCTATTCCTACGGCTGCCATTTCTTGAATGCAGATGAGGATGCATTCTGACACTGCCGCTCATGCTATTCAAAGATGAAGGGGTATTCATAAAACCAAAGCTGTCGCAGCTCTTGCTTGGGTTGTGATTAATCTTTTTACTTGGCTTTCTAGACACAGAAGCAAGAGAAGGAAAACACGAATCATCTAAACTTCTACGCCTGTGTGAACTTCTTCTCGAACTCTTTCTATCATTGCCTCTCAAAGCATCACCATTCAATCTAGAGCTGCGAATCCCATTCATGGTTGTGCCCGATTTTTCATCTACAACAGGTTTCTGAAGAAACAAAGACCAGGTGATAAGGACTTTTATTACATTTTCATTACCTACCCACGTGCTTCGGAGAAAAAAAAAAAATCAATGGGAATATTTTGAGAGCTCTATTGATTTAAAAAATCAGATTTTTGTTAACAGATTGACAATGATCTCTACTAAACTGAATAACCATTTTTTATAATAGCATAGCCAATTTGATGAACCAAATTAGAAACATATTACATGAAAAATGAGGGATATATATGAGTGTTTATAAAACCTACCTGGTGAGCGCATTGTGGGTTACCTTGGCTTGAGGATGATAATTTCTTACGGCGAAACCATTTTTTGATAATTGATTTGTATGCTTTGGAAAGGCAACGAATGGGGTTTAAGCAAACCGCACATGTAATGTCCACCATGAGAGAAAAAAAAAAAGGAAAAAAGAAAGAAGGGGGAAGAGAAGATGAAAGAGTGACGATGTCAACAGGTGAATGAATGTGATAATTGAATTGTATGCTTTGCAAAGGTAACGAATGGAGTTAATGGGAAAGAGCAAGTAATGTCCACCATGAGAGAGAAAAAGAAAGAAGGGGGAAAGAAAATATGCAGGAGTTACAATGTCAACAGGTGAATCATTGTAAACCAAGCATGGGGTGTTTTATAACACAGCCTTTTATTAGCACCACCTGTTATTAGGAAGAGGAGACTTTCTTTTTTGGTAGCTTTTGTCAACTTGATTATTTTTTTATTTTTATTTTTGAAATATAAAACAGGTCATAAAATGGTCAATCCTTTTTTATTTTGGTAAAATTATTTCTGCAGCTGTTTTATGTACAGCAACGACATATGTATGGTTATGATTCTCCACATTTAATGTTTTCATCCTTTGAACGATTACGATTCCCCGAATTTAATGCTTTCAAGTATATATATGATAAGTATTTGATTGCTGCACATACAGCAGTTACAGAAATATAAACCCTTTTTATTTTTCAAAAACTATCTTATTGAGATCAAGAAAATTTATAAAGTCGTTGTCAAATAAAATTTCGTCAAAGGCGTAGCCACAATTTATGCATTCTCTATGTTATGACTTTTTGACCATTATAGTCTTTTTTTAATAATTAATTACCACCTTGACCCTATTTATAAACTATTTCAAAAATTTAACCTCTCTAGAAAACATAACACCAATCTGCCCCTGTTTGACCGTTGACCATGAAACCTACCCGGGTACACCCCTACCTACCCGAGTATATTTTGAAATTTTTTACCTACCCGGATACACCCCTTCCTACCCGGGTATATTTCTTGAATCTGAAAAAATATTTGAATTATTTACCCAGGTAAGAAAGGGTGTACCCGGGTAAATAACCTGGCACTGTTTGTAAATAATCTGGCTTTCTGCAAAGGGTCTTTTCTTTTTGTAAATAAGAAGGGCTGCTATGTGTTTAAATGACTAGATTGTCCATTCGCCACTGATGGACCTGCCATTGTTGAACCTGCTGTTAGTGGACCCGATGGCCTTGCTGAGTGAGAAAGGATATTTCATTAGAATCGGTTATCTTGGTGCTGTCATTGTAATTGCTGAATTATCTCTGCAGATTGAGGATTATATTGTCCTCATCTAGCTAGCCACTAATATCATTTGTTTTGGTGCATTTCTTATAACTGTGATCTGTTTGCTGTTGTTCATTTTATCTTGCTGAGATTCTGGTGCCAACAGCTACCCTATGTTGACCCTGATTATTTACCCGGGTACACCCCTTCCTACCCGGGTAAATAATTTAAATATTTTTCCAGATTCAAGAAATATACCCGGGTAGGGAGGGGTGTATCCGGGTAGGTAAAAAATATCAAAATATACCCGGGTAGGTAGGGGTGTACCCGGGTAGGCTTCATGGTCAACGGTCAAACAGGGGCAGATTGGTGTTATGTTTTCTGGATAGGTTAAATTTTTGAAATAATTTATAAATAGGGTCAATTTGATAATTAATTATTAAAAAAAGACTATAGTGATCAAAAAAGCCTCTATGTTATTGTTGTTTACGATTTTCAATCGGAGGAAGAATCAAGGGAGAAAACTTATGGGAGGATAATCAATCACTTAAACTTCTTCTTTTTTTAATTTGATTTGATTTAAAAGTGCAACAATTTTTATTTCTCTTTTGATCAATAGCAAAAGTTAAGGTGAATAATTAGATGGTGGATGAATCAGGCAAGTTTCTACTCTTAAGATTGATTTGATTTTATATGATTTTTTAAAATTTTCTTTCAATGAGGAAAAAAATGAAAATACATGATTTGAAGAGAATTGACGAAGCGATCTTGCAATGGAAAAAAAAAAAAGGCACAAGAGAGATCAAGGGGACAAAAAAAAAAAAAGAAAAAAGAAGGAAAAAATCTCTCATTCCAATCAATCAATAGCACATGGAACGAATCAAGAGAAAGGGTACAGTTCGAGAATATTAATTGAAGGACTTTATCCTTTAAATATCCAAGTCAAGCATTGATTGAGAGGGACACCAGACATAAACGTCAAGGCACATTAGGTAAATTTATGCTCTTAATATTGATTTGATTCAAATATGTTTTTCCCCCAATTTTCTTCAAATGAACAAAGAAGGCAAATACGTGATTTGAAGATAATCAACGGACGAAAAGGGAGGCACTAGAGTAAATCAAGGGAAGAAAAAGGAAAATATCTTTCATTCAATCAATCAAGAGGATGTGGAACAAATCAAGAGAAAGAACAAAATTCGAGAAAACTGATTGAAAGGCTCCAAATCTTTTAAATATCCATCTCAAGAACTCATTAACGGGGACAAGATTTGGATCTCAAAAATAGTCCTCATGTTATTTGATTATAATTATTTATTTAAAGTTCGAATATTTTTTTTTCTCTTATGCCATCATCATCAATGAGTGATTGTAATCAAATAACATGATCACATGACCACTCTATCACATGAGAGGATCCAAGTCTCAAGGACACGAGCATAGACAACAAGGCACGAAGCGAATGTTAGGTAACATTATCCTCTTAGGGCATGTTTGGTGCATAGTATAGGATAATGCCGGATAGTATAAGACCTGATAGTATAAGACGTGATTGTATAAGACCTGATTAAATTTTAATACTATCCAACTTTTGGTATGATATTGTATAAAGATAATATCCTCAAATATTTTAAAAATTAATATATTAAAAAAAATATTTTAATATATAAATATTAAAATGATATATTAGTTCTTGGAAATTGTACTTGTAAGCAATATTAATACATCAATCCCTTATCAGACCTAATCCACCACTCCTAGGCCGGATTAAGTTATACATCATTTTAATATATAAAAGGTCCTGCTGTATAAGCTTATACTATACGATGGTCACACCAAACAACTGAAAATGTCATAACGTATAATATAAGCTTATACTATCAGGCCTTATACATCACACCAAACAGGCTCTTAATATCATTTGATTCAAACATGATATTTTCAATTTTCTTTCGATTAGCAAAGAAGAAAAATATATGATTTGAAGAGAATTGATAGACTGATCCGAAAAATTAAAAAGGGAGGCACGCAAATCTCTCATTTAATTAATCAAGAACACAGAGTGAATCATGGAAAGAAACACGATTGGACAAAGTTAATTGAAAGGATCAAAGTCTATCATTGATTGAGAGGGACACGAGATATAGACACATATACAAAGTATCTAAGGTTTTTTTTTCCGAATAAATACTTTTTTTTGGTCCCTAACAAAAAATACGGTCCCCCACTTTAGTTCTTTACAAAAATAAATTAGTCAGTTAGTCCCTAACAAATTCAAAGTGGACCCATTTAGTTGAAATCGTGGTCCCTCACAAATTCAAAAAAGACTCATATTAGTCCCTCAAAAGAACTAAAATGGGTCCACTTTAAATTTGTTAGGGACTAACTGACTAATTTATTTTTGTAAGGAATTAAAGTGAGGACCGTATTTTTTGTTAGGGACTAAAAATGATGTTTACTTTTTTCTTTTTTCTTTTTTGGTATAAAACAAAGTATTGAGTCCAGGAGCCCGACAATTATAGTTTGACCGCTCAGTATCAAAAAGTCTGGGTTCTTCAGCCCGACATATAGAAATGTCAGTGAACAAATATGAAATCAGAAAATAGAGATAGGGATAGTAGAGAATACACACGTGAAAAATCTCTTCAGTGTGAAGAACAAAAACCATATGATTTAGTTCAGAAAACTTTCACCGTGAATAATGATATTTTTTTTTTTTGGTATCCAAATAATGATATTATATAATTGGGCAACAGGGGCAAAAATCTCTTTTAAACAAGAGATTAAGGCAACACATCAATTGGATTGGTCCATCACGAGCCACAAATGTAAAACTCTCAAAATAATAATAATAATATATAACAATCATAAATTATTACAAACAATATTCTAAAATATATAATTCAATCATGAATTATTATAAACAACACTCCAAAAATATATAAAGCAATCATAAATTATTATAAACAACACTCCAAAAATATATAAATCACACTACTAGAAAAGTTCATTTTTTCGACGGAATTTTTCCGTCGATAACGGTGACAATTCCGTCGAAAATGAATTTTTCGACGAAATTCAGGTCGTCGAATTTTCCTTGGTGGATACTAAATTTTTCGACGGAATTTTTAATTCCGTCAAAAATTTTCGACAGATAATCAATAAAATTCCGTCGAAAATTTTCGACAGAAAATCAATGAAATTCCGTCGAAAATTGGTTTAATGTTTTCGACGGAAAATCAATGAAATTCCGTCGAAACTTGTTGTAATGGTTTTCGACGAAAAACGGATACCGTCGAAAATTTTCGACAAAAAATCAATGGAATTCCGTCGAAACTTGTTGTAATGGTTTTCGACAGAAAACGAATTCCGTTGAAAATTTTCGACGGAAAATCAATGGAATTCCGTCGAAACTTGTTGTAATAGTTTTCGACGGAAAACGGATTCCGTCGAAAATTTTCGACACGATTCCATGAGATTTGTTTTTTTTTTTTAATTTCTCTCTACAAAATTAATATTAATTTTCTGCACTACACCTGATAAAAAAATAAAATCAAAAGTAAACAACATATCAAAATAAAATCTCCTTAATCATTATATTAAATGTACAAAAGCCCATATCATGTATTAGAAAATATAAAAAATGGCTTATACAATTGGCAAGCGGTGTATAATAAATATACATTATAACCTTAAAAAATTGACAAATAAAAATTAACATATGATTACACAATACAAAACTCACTGCATAACTCAACTAAACAAAAGACTTTCTGGAGTATGAGCCCTATCTAAAAAGAAAACGTTTATTTGAGAATTCATTGTTGATCAGCAATAATTTGAGCCCTTCCTTGCAAACTTGCAGTTGCTAACCCTTTTATGAACTGCTTTGGCATAACGTGTTGCTTCGTGCAGGTAGATGAGACACTGTTGTGCTGCACATGAAAGTGGACATGGTTGATACAAACTTCAATTATAAATTTTTTATTCTTTAAAAGAAAAATAAATGAAAGAAAATGACACAGGAGTGTGACTCCCATATCAGTTAGGTGTGAGACATAGAGCTCCTGTCTAGTTGTGGCTTCAGAACAAAATGGCCGAACCTTTGGTATCACGGTATCACCTTGAAACACCACAAATTGAAAAGCCATAACATAGGCAGGTAGTTAGAGAAATATAGTCAAATAGAACAATTACTAAACGGAATAGCTATTCAAGAATTTGTACAGAGGAGCAGAATTGTCCCCATTCACTTCAATCTAGCACAAGAACAAAGGAGAGAGATATAACCCAGTGCATGCATTGTTCTTCAAAAGAATTAGCAGAAGGTAACACAGGATAACAATAATCATATGCTTTGTACAATTAACTCCAACTAGTCAAGCAACATTTTAAGTTCCTAGATATACATCCTAAGGCAGTAGAAAATCAATAAGGAAATATTTTCTCATTAAATCAATATTCCTCCAGAGTCATTCCTCTTAGCAATTAGTTAACCTGAGCGCAAACAAGTTGTTTTGGATCTTTGTATTTGAAGTACTCAACTTGGGCTTCTCGAGTTGCTGCCAACCACCAACATAGCCACAGAATACCCAACAAATGAACCAACGTCCTAGACCTCTTGAAAAAAAAAAGGATCGAGCCAAAGATTAATTAAGAGAAATTTGCAGCAACATAACAGTTATTTCCCAAACTGCAAACACTGATTTAAGCACTGTCAAGTTTGTCTTGTCCCAACTGCACCCAAAGAAATTTTTCACATGCAATTCAATTCAGATATTTATACTGTTCCTTTTAAATGTGAGTGATACTCAGATGAGTCAGATCATGCAAGAGCTAAAAATGAAATCTTTTTAACCTCTGCAGCTCATAAACTTGTAGACCCTCGTCATCGAGTTCAGAATTTAGAGCATGATTTGGGATTGCAAGAGCGAACACTCAGAAATTAATTCAATTCCAGATATGAGGTTTAATTAAAAAAGAAAAAAATTAGAAAGTTTAACAACAGCGATGCTTCACATGCCTCCAAGTGATGGCGTATTGATTAAAAATATGAATAAGAAAAAAAAAGGTGGTAAGAAAAACCTCTCGGCAGTTGCGACATTGGTTAAGACATCATCGGTACAAGCAAACTGTTGGTACACCACACGTTTCTCGCCTTCTTCATCTGGAGCGATCGCATTCTTCTGCCTCCGATTCCTTTCGGTTTGAGTAGCAGCGGCATAGGTTCTCCTACTCCGGCCGGCTCCGACATCTGCAAGGTCGGATACGCAGCTCTTGGCCCATGAAGAATATGGTGATTCAAGAAGGTTCCAGAATCATCTATTAGAGCAGATGATGGAGTTTTTGAATAACAGAAGATGAAGAATGGATGAAGGGAAACTTAGGGTTCTGACAGGAGCGAATTTTTGAAATCTATGGAGGGAAATGAAAAAGAATACTAAGATGTAGATTTTAGTATAGAGACAGAAATATAATATAAAGTTTTATTGAAAAAGATTGCTTCCCAAATTTTAAATAATCTAATATAATTTAATATATAAAAACAGTGTAGTTAAAATTTGAAGAAGAATTTGAAAAAAATAATTTTTTTTAATATAATGGTTTTCTTTTTGATATAATATAATTGCAGATTTTCTTTTGATTTATTTTAATATAACAGTTTTCGAAAGAAAATGAATTCCGTCGAAAAATTCATAATATTTTTTTTTTTTATATAATGATTTTCGATAGAAAATGAATTCCGTCGAAAATTCATAATAATATTTTCTTTTTGATTTATTTTAATATAATGGTTTTCGACGGAAAATGAATTCCGTCGAAACATTCATAATAATATTTTTTTTTTATTTTTGTATAATGGTTTTCGACGAAAAATGAATTCCGTCGAAAATTCATAATAATATTTTCTTTTTGATTTATTTTAATATAATGGTTTTCGACGGAAAATGAATTCCGTCGAAAAATTCGTAATATTATTTTCTTTTTAATTTATATTTGTATAATGATTTTAGACGGAAAATGAATTCCGTCGAAAATTCATATTAATATTTTCTTTTTTATTTATTTTAATGTAATGGTTTTCGACAGAAAATGAATTCCGTCGAAACATTCTTAATAATATTTTGTTTTTGATTTATTTTTATATAATGGTTTTCGACGGAAAATGAATTCCGTCGAAAAATCATAGTACTATTTTCTTTTTGGTTTATTTTAATATAATGGTTTTCGACGGAAAATGAATTCCGTCGAAAATGCATAATAATATTTTCTTTTTGATTTTTTTAATATAATAGTTTTCGACGGAAAACAAATTTCGTCGAAAATTCATAATAATATTTTCTTTTTGATTTATTTTAATATAATGGTTTTCGACGGAAAATGAATTCCGTCGTAACATTCATAATAATATTTTCTTTTTGATTTATTTTTATATAATGGTTTTCGACGGAAAATGAATTCCGTCGAAAAATTCATAATAATATTTTCCTTTTGATTTATTTTTATATAATGATTTTCGACAGAAAATGAATTCCGTCGAAAAAATCATACATTATTTTCTTTTTGATTTATTTTAATATAATGGTTTTCGACGGAAAATGAATTCCGTCGAAACATTCATAATAATATTTTCTTTTTGATTTATTTTTATATAATGGTTTTCGACGGAAAATGAATTCCGTCGAAAAATCATAATATTATTTTCTTTTTGATTTATTTTAATATAATGGTTTTCGACGGAAAATGAATTCCGTCGAAAATTCATAATAATATTTTCTTTTTGATTTTTTTAATATAATGGTTTTCGACGGAAAATGAATTTCGTCAAAAATTCATAATAATATTTTCTTTTTGATTTATTTTAATATAATGGTTTTCGACGGAAAATGAATTCCGTCGAAACATTCATAATAATATTTTCTTTTTGATTTATTTTTATATAATGGTTTTCGACGGAAAATTCATAATATTTTTTTCTTTTTGATTTATTTTTATATAATGATTTTCGACGGAAAATGAATTCCGTCGAAAATTCATAATAATATTTTCTTTTTTATTTAATTTAATATAATGGTTTTCGACGGAAAATAAATTCCGTCGAAAATTCACAAATATATTTTCTTTTTGATTTATTTTTATAATATTTTCGACCGAATTTGTTTTCGGTCAAAAAATGCGACGGAATCTATTTTTCGTCGAAAAATTTCGTCGAAAATTAAGACTTTTCTAGTAGTGTCAATCATAAATTATCAAAAACATAATTCCAAGACGTGTGACATAGGAATATTTTCATTAATGATTATTAGGTAAATAATAATTGACTATTACCGTATTAATTTTTACCATTGGCATGGTAATTTTTTTCCTATAAATAAAAACTAGAGAAGAAATTAATTAGTTCGTGCTTCAAAATTAAGGAAATCAAGGAGTGAAAGGTTTTGAGAAATTTAGACAAAACTTTACTAAGAAAGAGGGAGAGAAAAAAAAAGAAAATAATTTTATAGTGAGAAAGCTTGATAACAAAGAAAAAGAAAAGTAAATACTAAAGGCGAGGATAACTACTTTCTTTCTTCTAAAAATAAACTCCATGAAAGTGTTATTTTGTTATTTATTTTATCTTTCCTCTTCTTCCTCTAACCGGTCCCAATGGGATACCGCGTTCCAATTTATTTTATGTTATTATTTTTACAATTTATATTTTTGCAATTCATATTATGCATTATATATATATATATATATATATATATATATATATATATATATATATATATATGTATGGGCTAAGTGAGTGTACAGTGTCTGGATATAAAATTTGGCGCGGTTCACTATGTACTTCCGAAAGTACATAGTTATAGTAAATATTATAACTATGTACTCCCAGAAGTACACCATTATAGTATTTATCTATTTATTGGTATGAACCTTAGATATCTCCATTCAACCTCCTCCAGTCATCTTGTCCTCGAAATACAGCCTCAAAGGCTACTTCTACATTGGTACAGGGTGTATTGAGTTTTGCCACCGGAGGAAGGATAAGACTCATCCCCCCATTGAGGAGAGAGACGATTCCTCTTGCTCCCAAAGATTTTCATGAGACTAATACATCATTATAATATTTAGTGCACTATGTACTGGAACAGTGACCAAAATGTCATTATTCATCAAGTTTTTTACCTAAATGTCACGCGAACAATGTTATTTTCCAACATGTCACGCGGGTAAGTTCGCTGGGCACTGTAGCGAACTTAGTTTGCTGACGTGTCACATTTCTAGTGGATAACAAGTATAAAGTTAAAAAAATAGATAAATAAAAATACCAAGTTCGCTACATTGGGTAGCGAACTTGGTTGGAATATGAATTTCAATCAAGTTCGCTACCCCGTGTAGCGAACTTGGAGTCCACTAAAAACGTGACACGTCAGCAAACTGAGTTCGCTACAGTGCCCAGCGAACTTGCCCGCATGGCATGTTGGAAAATAACACTGTTCGCGTGGCATTTAGGTAAAAAACTTGGTAAACAGTGGCATTTTTGTCATTGTTCCCTATGCACTTCCAGGAGTACATTGTGCACTGGATCATCCAGTCACTGATTTTCCTTTTTTCATATATATATATATATATATATATATATATATATATATATATATATATATATATATATTCTAACCTATATTCAAACAAATTTAAAATTTTGCATTTTATAATTATTTTTAATGTGCATACTAACATATATGTAAATAGTGCCATATATTTGATAAATATCATACATATATTTTTTAAATATTTATTTTCATTTTTGCATGTTCATTATACTGATAAGTTATGTCTTTACTTTTATGTAAATTATCACGGTAAAATTTGCAAGATAAAATTTATACGGTAAAAATTCCTCTAACTTATTTATTTTTTATATTTACTGTAGTATGTGATTGTTTTTACTTTTATTGTGATATCAAATTTAAATAATGATAAGTTATAATTTACAATTTTTTATGAGATCATTTTTGGAGGTATCCACATATTTGTTTGCCTGGAAAGTTTATGGGATTCCTTGTAGAAGGTAATCTAAACATGTACATGGTCAAGAAACTGGATTTCTTGAGTCAAGGTACAGATTCTTTAAACAAGATGAGATATGCAGCATCCTTACAAAGTACAGAGCGATAATCTAAATATATGCATGGTCAAGAAATTGGGTTCCTTGAGTCAAGCAACTTATTCTTTAAAGAAGATAAGGCAAGGGAACGCTTACAAAGTACAGAGCTTTGATAAATAGAAAATAATTCATGCTTATGAAAATGTCGTGCAGACAATGTTTATATATATATAGGGCTTGATCTTTTTTACCCTAGTGTAACACTAAAAGTCTTACACTTCATCCTGACCCTTTATCATATTTTGATCCAACGACCACGATGCATTCAGAATTAGTCATCATGTGACATTCTCCTTCTCTTCCAAAATTAATTTCTCATTTCTCTCTCTTCCAAACTTTCATTCTCCTTCCATTCCTTTGCGGCACTGGAGCACACCTCACTATACCCATAGCTACAATTCCGTCAAGTTCTTCCCATCAACCTCTCTGTCATGTTCTGCTTTCGTATCCCCGTATTCAATAACTCTGAAGAATATGATTGTTTTATTTTCGTGTAATTTAGGGCTTTGCTACTTTTTTGTTTTTTACCCTTTTACATAAACATTTTTGCACTAATTTGCTTTCAATTTGACACGTAGCTAAAGTTTAAGTGACAATTATTTCCAACCACAAAAGGGGAAATTATTTCCAAAAACATAAGGGAGCAACAACACTGGTATTCCATTATTGTAATATCTCCATTCTTTTTCTATTTTTTTTCCATATGCTCTGATTAATGAACAATACTAGCTGAAACACTACAAGGAAATTGATTAAAAACCAACTAAAATCATAGTTAACTAAAATGAATTGCATTGATTTTTTTCCTTTTGTTGAAGTTAGGGTGGAACCCAACTTGGACATCTTTATAATTAGGTTACTGCATGAATAAACTTCCAGTGTGGGGGTGTTGAAGGTTAAATGTTTAAAGACAAATACATATTTAACAACCTAAACTAGAAAGAACAAGGACTTCAAATGCTAATAAGTGTCTTTTTTATTCATGATAAAATGATAATAAGTAAACCACTAGAATTAAAAGTGCATGTTTATGTCAATTGTATATCATGTAAAATTGCATACTTATATATAATTGACAACATCGTTCAACAAAAGATGGAGTAGAGAAGAAAAATAGAACAATAGATATGACTTCTTTATGACTATTATATTTTTACGGTTTCAATTAGGGTTCGCAAAATGGGTCAACTCGGCTCGACACGGCCCAACCCATTTGCAACCTAAAAAAATGATCCGGGTAAAGGTTGACTCAAAAAAATGAGGGAAAAAATACATTAGTCAGGTGCTCCCCCTCTACTTATTTGTTCCTGTTTTTTATCTAATCGTCAAAATTTGGAGAATTTACTATGTGTACTAACCCTAAGTGTAGGGTGAAACAGATTCAAAAAATAAAGATTAGGTGCATCGTGTTGGAGATTAACAAAGAATAAGGGATTTAAAGCATGAACTTGTGATTGAGAGAATAGAAATGAGGGGAAAGCAGTAAGAGAGAGAATAAGAAGAGAAAATTACACAATGAGTGAGTTTAGCAACAACTTTGTTGCCAACTTGAAAATACTTGAATTGAGGGTCAACCTCAACAATCTCACTAGCGATCTCAATAGCAGGAATGTGGGAAAACTTGCGAGGTAGAAACAAAGTGTGGAGAACACCCTTCTGAATCTTCCAATCAACAGGGTTGATGCTGGTTGCTTCTAATTTCAATAAAACCTCATTTGTGTTTGGAGTGAGGACTAAAACTTGAACTTGTTGCGATATTATTAAACCAGATTCAACAAGCAATTAAAAAGAACTAGCTGAGTGGGAGAGAGTGGTTACCTTCAAAGCAGCGACACCTCCACCATAGGAATCGTATTAAACACTTGAATAACACCTAAATAATGGATATACTGCTGAGGAACCATGGGCGCTAATGTGTGAGAAGATTAGGGTCAGAGAAAAAAGAGTGTAGAGAAAGAAGAAAGTGACAACAACGCGGGTATTTGATATTATTCTTTAGTATTTATTTAATTAAAAAAAGATAACCAGCGAGCTGACCCGTTTGACCTGCGGGTTGGCTCAATTTTTTTGGAGCTAGCCCGGGTCGGGCTGACTCGAGTTGTCAGCTCATTTTTGCCAACCCAACCTGGCTCATTTTATGAGAATTACGAGACAACTCGACGAGTTGGCTCATTTTTGCCATTCTTAGTTTCAATATGTGTACAGTTTTTATTATTATTAAATTTATGGTTTTCAGGTTTGAAAATAATGGATGTGGATCCTATTAATATTTGTCTCACAAATTCGGAGGCTAATCTCAATTCGGCCAACAAATTGGTAACATATTCTAACTTTCTTGACGTGTCACAATCCTATAATGATGAAGTAATTGTAAGATTTAAAATTCCAAGATCATGTATATGATTATAAAATACCCAACAATATGAAATCAAAGTAGAGATAGTGTGTACCTTTTTAGGTTATCATAAAGCCGGAGGAAAGAGGAACTACATGTTATGATCTTCCTCTCTATGACCTATTCCGAAAGTGGCAGCCTTAGTGCGATGTGAGCATGACGGCTCATGAGACTTAATCTCAATATAAATAGACTAGAGAGGGAACCTAGCAAAATACCCTAAAAAGAGTTTATGTCCCTTAGGTCCACTCATCACAGAAAATCAGGATCACACTAAAGCCTACACTTGCTGCACAACTAGACCCAATACCAATAGATGTCATAAGCCCAACTCAATATGATCATAATGGGCTAGTCAAAATAATACAATTGAAATATTCATTAATCCAATTAATTTTAAAACATAAAACTAATTAATTAATATTGCCCACATAAAGGAAATTTTCCAACATTCTCCCACTTGGGCTATATTAATTAATTTAATATTATTTTGAAAATGACTTTATCGGGTTAATAATGAAAAAAATCATTTTACGTGGCCATGATTTTGAAAAACTATCAATACCAGCATCACAACACAATTCAATCCAACATAACCCCACCATAGGAACATGGCGATCAATATATCAAAAATATCATAGCATATGACCTTCCATACTCATATACAACGAGTATTACATCTTCATGAATTAGGGCCTAGTAGTGTAGTAAGAATTAATGTCATAATGTGATCAATAATGTAACACACTAATTCTTATCGGTCCTCAATGTAATTTCTCAACAACATGAAATTACATTAGTGCAATTTCCAAGCAAAGTGAAATTACACTCCATAATATAATTTCTCAACAACATGAAATTGCATTACCGCAATTTCTAAATAACATGAAATTGCCTTTTCAATCCAACTTCTTAACAACATGAAATTGAATTAACGCAATTTCCAAACGATATGAAATTGCTTCGTTTAAATAAATCAACATGTCACAATACAAAATGAGATCTCAAAATTTGTGACATTCAATCATCTTTAAGCTCACAACATGCTTAAAGATGCTATTATATATATATATATATATATATATATATATATATATATATATATATATATATATATATATATATATCTTAAAATAACCAAAGGCACCACCCACTCTCTGTTCTTCTCTTGAGTCTAGCAATCTCCATTGAAGGACATTGGGCATTCGAAGAAACATTCTTCTCTTACAAGACAACAAGGTGGTGTGGATTTCCATCGGAGGACTTGTGTTCTTCAAGTCTGAAGAATTGATTAAGAACACATCTGATCAGGAATAGTTATCTGAATAAAGGTATCAACTTTAAACCCCTAACATGTCTATTGCATGATTCATGGGTTGAACTTGATTGAGGGTAGGAAAAGGTTGCTTCTTCCACACAATTTTTTTTATTTTTCCTTTCTTTATGTTTATGGCCTACAAAAGGCTACTTACAACAACAACATCCCTGTTTATTCTATCTTAGTTCTATGGAATCTTATTCTTTCTTTGTTGTTTCTTTCTATTCAAGTATAAGCTAAATTGTTAGGATTGGGTGATAGAGTACCCATATTGTAATGTAATTAGTTTGCCTAAACTTTGTTATGTCATGTTCCATTTAGTTGTTTAATAAAGTACTTAAATTACCTTTAATCTTGTTGACTTATTGTGAGAGAGCTGCAAGAGATTTATGGTTTAGGCTATAGAGATATAGGTGAACCCAGAAAGTTATTAAACATTGTGGTTTAACTAATTTAATTGGTTAGTAGTGGGTATTTGATAGCCTTTTAGTTCAAGAAGCTCAGGGTTTTGCAGGGGGTATTTGATTAATGTGGCATAGTTCAAAGGTGGATATAGCTCTTCTATCCAAGTCAGTTCAATTTATTCATTGTAGAGTCTCTCTTCCTACAGGTAATTCATTTGATTTCACTGCTATTTATGCCATTCCTTCTCAAAATGTTAGAAATAATCTTTGGGGAGGTCTTAGAAAACTTAGTGAAACTATGAATAGACCGTGGCTGTTGGGTGGTGATTTTAATGAAATAGCTTACACTCATGTAAAGATATGGGGTGTTCCAGCTGACCCAACCAAGTGTGCTAATTTCTCTTCTGTGCTTGAAGACTGTCAGGTGACAGACTTGGACTGTGATGGTCCTCTATTCACCTGGCAAGGTCCTAAATGAACCAATTTGAGAAGAATTTTTAAACGGCTTGACAGAGTTGCAGAGAATTTGGAGTGAAGAATGATGTTTGATGATGCTAGAGTGACTTCCCTTCCTCGGATATTATCTGATCACAATCCTCTATTAATAAAGTTATTTGAAAATTCAGATGAGAAAGGTAAGATGCCTTTTTGTTTTTTTTTTAGCCTGGCAGGAACATCAAGCTTTTAATAACTTTATCCGGGCCAAGTGGGACTCTGATTTTGATTTTCCATATATGCTACAAAGATTGGTGCCTGAACTTAAAATATGGAATAAGAAAGTTTTTGGGGATATTGATAGAAAGAAAAATAGTATTACCCAAAAACTTGCCAACATCCAGAACAACCGTACTCAAAATGATTCTCAAGCTCTGATGAATTTGGAGAATGATTATTAGAGAATGCTTATTAATGTTCTTCGTGAAGAGGAACTTTTTTGGTTTCAGAAGTCTAGGCAGAAGTGGATTGCGGATGGAGATAGAAATACTCGTTTCTATCATCTCAGTACAGTTGTCAGAAGGAATACGAATAAAATCTTCAAACTTAAAAATGATGGAGAGGCTTGGATTTCAGATCCTGAGGAACTCAAAAACATGGCTTGCAATTTCTTCAAAACTCTTTTCACTGAAGACTTATGTGACAGAAGGTGGGTTTCTTCAAGAAACCTTTGGCCTGATCTTCTAGAGCGCGAAAAGGATTCTCTAAGCAAAGTCCCGCATGAGATGTAAATTAAACAAATAACTTTCATCATGGGAGCATTCAAGGCATCAGGTATTGATGGTTTTCCTGCATTTTTCTTGCAGAAGAATTGAGAATTAATTAAATCTCAGGTATGTTCTTTAATTAATCAGATTTGGAATTATCCTGAAGTTTTAGCATCAATAAATTCTACTTTGCTGGTATTAATTCCTAAAGTCCATAATCTGGTGAATATCAAGCAATTTAGGCCAATTTCGTTATGTCCAGTTATTTATAAAATTATTAGCAAGCTTATTGTGAGCCATTTGAAACCAATTATGCAGAAAGTAATTTCTCCTGCTCAATCTAGTTTTGTGCCCCAGCGCCATATTCAAGATAATATTATTATTGTGCAAGAACTGGTTCATTCTATGAGGAGAATGAGGGGTAAGAAGTGTTTTATGGTGATTAAGGTGGATCTTGAGAAGACTTATGATCGTTTAAATTGGAAGTTCATTCATAGAGTGCTTGATAAAATTTAGATTCCTGATAAACTTTCAAAACTGATCATGGCAGTTGTCACATCTCCAAAAACCAACATTATTTGGAATGGTAAGTTAACAGAGGAATTCCAACCAAGCAGAGGCGTCAGACAAGGAGACTCGATCTCTCCTTACTTGTTTGTCTTAGCAATGGAGAAACTTTCTCATATCATTGATACAACAGTGAATGGGAATCTTTGGAAGCCAATAAGAGCTGGTAAGGGTGGACCCAAAATATCTCACCTCCTATTTGCGGATGATTTGATGCTTTTTCTAGAAGCCAGTGAGGATCAGCTTAATATCCTTTTCAGATGTTTGAATTTGTTTGGAGACATTTCTGGGCAAAAGGTGAATGTTCAAAAATCTTGTGTTTATTTCTCAAAGAACACTCCAGATGAGTTAGCTACTAAAATCACAGAACACAGTGGATTCAAAAGAGTAACAAATATAGGAAGCTATCTTGGAGCAATGATACATCATGGTAGAGTTACTAAAAATTTATTTGCTGGTATAGTTGAGAGAGTTAAAGAAAGATTATCTAGCCGGCAATCCCAATCTCTCTCTTAGGCGGGCAGAGTGATTCTGTCTCAATCTGTGTTGTCTACTATGTCGTATTACTTCATACAAAGCAATATGATTCCTAAAGCCGTCTGTAATGAATTGGAACAACTTCAAAGAGCCTTTATATGGGGTGATACAGAAATGAAGAACCATATGCATCTTATTGGTTGTGACACAATTACAAGACCAAAAGAAGATGGAGGGCTGGGGTTGAGGAAATTACAAGTCATGAATGAAGCTTTCTTGGGAAAACTAGTTTGGAATTTTGTTAATGATCCTGATCAGCTTTGGGTGAAGGTATTAAAAGCTAAGTACACAAATTCATCCAATACTCAGACTGATTTAACTTGGAAGAATGGAAATTCTTGTCTTTGGAAATGTATGTGTGATGTTTGGAATAAGCTTAAACCCAAGCTGGTCTGGGATATGGGGTGATGGATCTTCTATTCTTTTTTGGGAGGACCATTGGGTGAACATTGAGGAAAAACTTGCAAACAGAGCTATTACTCAAATTTCCCCAACAGAGGCTGGTAAGAGAGTAATTGATTATGTTACTCATGATGGAACTTGGGATTGTGAGATTATATCTAATTTTCTTTCTGATGATTGTGTTCAAATTATTAGAAGCATGCTGCCTTCTCATGAATCTAATAGTATGGACAGAAAATGGTAGAATTTAGTTGGATCAGATGAAGTTTCTATGAAAAATATTTATTTTACATTGCTAAATCAAAATAGTTCTAATGGTATTGACAGAAAATTCTGGTCAGCCATTTAGAATTTAAAAGAGCCCAATCGGATAAGTTTGTTCCTTTGGAAGATTGCTCATCATCGTTTATCAACTAGGAGCTTCCTGGCAAACTTTAGATTGTGTCCTCCTAGTTGTCCTATTTGTAATTTTCATGAGGAATCCATTATTTATATGGCACGTGACTGTCCAAAGATTAAAAAAGTTTGGTCTGATCTTTTGAGGCCAAATTTGATAAATGATTTCTTTGATACTGATTTAGATTCTTGGTTTTCCTTGAATATTAAAAATGTATCTATTTTGTGCTTTGATGCCCCCTAGTCGTTGGTTTTTGCTATTACTGTTTGGTTAGAGTGGCAGTGGAGAAACAACCAGGTGCATAGTGTGGAAAATAACGGGAAAGCATACAAGGTGCAGTCCGTAGAGAGTCTGGTTCGTGAGTATACACAAGTCTGGATAACTTCTACGGGGACAAAGTTGACCAAGAATTATATTTCTGTTCCTATTAGATGGTTACCTCCGCACACAGGTCAGGTGAAATTAAACACGTATGGTGCATCCAGGAGTGATGACAGGGGTGCTGCTTGTGGAGGAATTATAAGAGATGAAAATGATTATTGGATAGAAGAGTTTGCTTACTATATTGGCCATTATTCAGCTTTTGTTGCAGAATTATGGGGCGTCCTCAAGGGTCTCGAATTTGCCTAGGCTAGAGGTTGGAGACGCTGCACCTTAGAAAGTAAGTGATTCAAACTCAGTTATCACTCTGCTCTCCAGCAGTGGAAGAGCAGCTTGAGAGTCTCACCTAGTGACTCGGATTCGAGTATGGTTACAAAAGAATGGGAAAGTTCATCTGGTTCATGTTTTTAGAGAAGAAAATAGTTGTGCAGATTGGCTTTCTAAATATTCTTTAGAGTATCCTGTTGAGGATAATTTTTGTGTTTTTTCAAACCCTTCCCTTGATATTTGGCCTTTGTATTGGGCTGATTTGTCTTTGTCTTATAATTTCAGAATGATTTTATTAAATTGATCTTTTTGGAATGTTGTTGTTAACTCCTTTAGATTACAAAAGCAGAGAGAGGGAAATTACGAGTTACGACAGACCCAGCAGTTGGGTAGGAAAAAATAAAAGAGATCAAGACAACAAGACACAATGTGAACACGCCACGGTATGGTCTACTAAATTAATAAACAACAATCATTTTCAACTTCGAGCAAACTCTGGTATACTTTTTGTTGTTATATTGATTTTTCCTTTATTTTATAAATATTCAATTTCTCTAATTTAATCAAATTATCACTTCGTTTGATTCGTACATATCTAAATTAATTTCTTGATTTTTATTTTCATTTAAACATTAGATTTTATTTTTTATTGTTAAAGTTATTTAATTTAGAGGATAAAACAAATTATTGATTATTTACCAAAAACAAAAAACAAATTATTGATTCATGCAAATAAATTAAGCGAAATATTACTCTTATATTACATGAGGAAATTTTTTTCTCACGTACTCACAACTTAAAAGAGAGAGAATAAAGGAAAGAAAAAAAAATAGAAAGTGAGCTCTACCTTTGATTTGTGAGTACATGATATAATTTTTCTCTCATGTTACATGAGAATAATGTTTCCTTTAAACTAATGTACTAATCTGTGCATGTTTTGGAGTTTAGTTTTCACACTTCATCCACGCAAATGACGCTCAAACTTTTTTTTTTTAATCACTCAAACTTTTTTTATTCCAAAGATAATCTGTTTTTAAAATTTCCATTTTTTCTATTTTTAATAAATTAATAAATTTTATGAATAGTTACAATCACCTTTTGTTTTATTAACCCGAACTTTTTTGTTTTTGGTAATAATTTTTAACCCGCATTTTTTTTTTTTGATAAACATTTTTAACCCGAACTTAGCTCATATATCCTCCCCACATTTTCATGGCAAAATAAATCTACGAGCCATATATAATCTTGGATTTTTTGGGAAAAATATCTACACAATTGTGTTTTCTTTTAATTTTTAACACTATATATTACGGATAATATATAATTATAATATAAAAAATTATTTGTTTTCCCTCTTTTCTCAGTTACTTCAACTAATGTGGAGAGAATTTTTTTTTTCTTCGTATTATAGCTATGAACTATACATAGTACATAATGTTAAAAACCAAAAAGACAATGTAAAGAACCTTGGGATACACCACCCCAAAAGCTAGCTCAAAGTATAAGAGTGTCCAAGGATAAGAGTGTCCAAGGCCTTATAAAGGATACATTAGTTGCCCACTCAATCACTGTGAGACTATATATCTCAACACGCCCCCTCACACGAGAGCCCATTGGACTTGAAGCGTGAATTATGCACATGCCCAATTTTTGGTTTACCTTTTTTGTGTTTTTTATTTTAATTCCACTTTAAAGTGAGAGTGTCCAAGACCTTATAAAGGCCACATTAGTTGCCCACACAATCAATGTGAGACTATATATCTCAACAGATATTAAATTATGGACTTTAAAAGGATACACTATTAACCCAATTTTTGTATTTTATTTTTTCTCTCATGCTTACTGTATCACACTATTTTGAGTATTTGCAGTAAATGTAATAAAACTGATTGCTGATCAGTCTTGCAAACACAAAGGTCTAAAACGTGTTACGGACATTGAGTGCTGTCTAAGATATAAATCATCAAACGCTAGATGATAAAGTTATAATTATTTGATTAATAATGTGTGTCTATTGATTAACCCACATGTAACTATTTGTTGAGCATAATATATTTTTATGCAAAAAAATAAAATAAAAAAATCTTGCTTTCATTTATTGATCTGCCTAGTAGAGTAGCAACTGGCCAGTGGCGACTCAGCCCGGGCTGCCTAACACCTTTGAAATGAGGGCGTTGACTGGAGTGGTTTATCACGCCAAATTTCTTATAACCTTCTTTACTCTATTATCAAAGCTATGACTCAGTAATGAATTTCAAAGTTGTTCAATTATTTTTTATTCGGAAACCTAACTCATAGGCTCATAGCGTTCAACATTCGCACCAAAGATATGTTATTGGTCCTTTTTTTTGGGGTTCAACATTCGCAGTTCGCACTAAAGATATGTTATTGGTGTATTAAAAAATAAAATAAAATATGTTATTGGTCCTTTTTGGTGGGGTCTTTCGAGGAAATGTGCAAATTTGTGGCATGATGCATTTGATTGTGTAGGGTTAAAAAAAATATAAAATTATCTTACAATTCATACTTTTTTTAGTGTGTATAAACAATCATTTTACTTAAAAAGTTTAAATTCTTAATAATGGACTTTCAATAATTTTATATTGTAACTCTTTGAATTTGAAACGTGGATATAATATAAGTCTTCAATGTTTTTATATTATATTCTTTAAAATACTTCTTTACTCTTTAATCTTGTATTGACTTAATTCTATTAGAAAGTAAAAAAGCATGATGATCGAAATCATAATCCTATAGTCATATAAACTTTGATACATTATAAACAATCATCTAATCTAAAAGCTTAATTTTGTAAATGAAAACCCAAAATTATAATCTCTCTAACCGTGTGAAATTAATCAGGAAGCTAAGCTGTCCCTCAATGCTGAAGATTTATTTACGACTTGAGCACCCTTTTAATTAGAGTGTTGTTTATGTGAAGAGAAATAAAAATTCAAATTTGATACAATTATTTGTGCCTTTTTTAGGTTTGATGTTTGTCATTTTAAATGACATAAGTTATATCATTTTAGGAGAGAAATAGACACAGAAAAATGAAAATCATGGGAGAGAGAAAGTGAGTGATTTTTTTAATTTAAAATTCAAATTTTCTATGTCAGTATCTCTCTTAAAATGACATAATTTTTTGTCATTTAAAATGACAAACACTTTTCATTTTTTTTTAAGTACTCACTTAATTGGTAATGTATTAGTGGTTTTCTTTTCCTTTCCTAATTCGAATTTCAACCACAAGTAAACCGGGGGTAAAAAAAATTCTCGGATTATGTTTGATATTGTTATGAGTGGAACGATGATACAACTTTGCTCCAAAATTTGACCAAAAAATAACTCAATTTGCATTCTCATCTTTCATTTAAACCTTACACCTTCATTCATGATAGGTATGCTTTCAGCCTCACACATTCTATTACATCACTTCCTTTTGCCCAATCACACAAAGGAGCTGCCTGCAACTACCGCCTGATCTCCATTGAGCTGAGCACAATCTCTCGGTATGTTCAAGTACACTTGTTTCCACATTAAAAAAGGGTAAAGTTCTCAACAAGGCGTGGCACAGGTGGCTAAAGAGTCGATCCATATCCCAAAAGGGCGTGGGTTCGATTCCCTCTGACCGTTTTGAAAGCCCTTGTTGATGGGTAAACAGTAAAGCGGGTTTAGTTTGCCGTTGTCCCTGGCGTAAATCCTTATAGAGGTTGAACTGGTCTGCCTTGGCTCTGGCGGGTTACATACCGGTGTCTCCCGTGCCAGAACTTTTCTTAATACTAAAAAAAAAAGGGTAAAGTTCACTGATGCTCCTGTGATTTGTTTCAAAATCATTTATGCTCCTGTGATTTTTTTTTCTATTATATATGTCCCTGTGGTTTGCAAAAGGGTATGTTTTTTTATCACATATGCCCTTGTGATTTTTTATTCTTTACAAAGCACGGGAGCATATGTGATAAAAAAAAATAACATGGACATAAGTGATTCTGAAGCAACCACAAGGGCATTGGTGAACTTTTTCTTAAAAAAAAGCAGTAATATAGAGATAAAATAATAATAATAATGGCGGTGGTTGAAAATAACTTTGCTATTTACGAAAAATCTATATATATACTAAAGTTAAACCAAAGCAAATTCCCTTTGTGTTCACAATGTGTGTTCACACTTGAAACCCTCCAAAACGCTGACGTGTCAAATTTTGATTCATCCTCAGCTGTGTGTTCAGATTGTGTGTTCACACTTGCATTAACTTAAAAAAAACATAATAATGACTTTTTCTAAAAAAATGAAAATCTTCATCTTTTAATTAATGACCCACCATCATTAATTGTTGTATTGGGAAATGAAAGTTTTTAAAAATTGCATTGGAAGATGAAAGGTTGTATACTAATGTTATTTAAATATGAAAACTCATCATCTCATATTTTGGAAAAACCTTCAAATCATTCAGAGGCTTCTTCCTTCTAGCTCCTGACGTTTCTTCATCTATTTCTTTTGCGATTTTTGTCCTGCTAATGTCTTTTGTTTTGTTTTCTATTGATATATTAATGTATCTCTTTTGTAGGGTGGAAAATACATGCCATGGTTAAAGGTTTTCTGCATCATTATGACAAAAAATACATCACAAAAAGAAACTTTTTCACGAAAGAGAAGAAACACAGGTCATTTTGAGGAGAACTTACTGAATTCATGCCCTGAGAATATTGATGAGTCCTCTCCATTATCTACCTCCTCTTTTGGCAGGTAAGCTTTTTTTACATTATTATTCCTTTCTAAACAAGCTTATTACGTTTGTTAATTTTAATATTAAGACCATATTTCATTTCTTTATTTCAACAGACAGGTACTTGGTGATATTTCTATTGGTACGTATATAAGGTTCAGGAATGTTAAAGAAATTTTTCTCCATGTATAAATGCAGATCCCGTTTCAAAAAAAATTTAACATATTTTTTTATTTCATATACAGATACTTCTTCCCAACAAGGAAGAAACCAAGATCGTTTTAATGGTATCCTATGTAATTCGCGCAAGGAGAATTGTAATGATTCTTTTCCATCAAACGGTATGGCAAAATCTTTGGTAGAAGATCTCTTGCAAAATTCAGCCTCTTTGTAATCACGTAAGTTTTTTTTCGTTAGTCATTCATTTACACCAAACAATAAATCGTACATGAATATTCTTATAACTTGATAGGATTTTATTTTTATGAAACAAGAATATTTGAATCCTTTCACTCCAATGTGACAAATTCTTCTTTACGATTTTTTTTTATAATTCGATATTTTTGTTTTGTTTTATTCAAGCAGAATATTTGAATCATTTCCCTCAAATGGTGTTACAAATTCTTCTGTGGAAAATCTTTCGCCATTTTCTGCCTCCCAAATTCGCAAAAGGTATGGCAAAATTTTCTGTAGAAAATATTTCTCCACGGTTAGCATCTCCTGTTGTTTCGTAAAATTTTCTTTTTGACATTTGTTTATGTAGAACAACTAAAAGAAATCATACTTTGTGACTTCTTACAAGTTGAGATTTTTTTTTATTCAAGCATTTTTTATTCAAGCAAACTATTCGAATCATTTCCCTCCAATGGTGTTATAAATCCTTGCGTAGAAAATCTTTCGCCATTTTCTGTCTCTCCTTCAATTTTCTATATATTAAGTTTTCTTCGTCATTTATTTTTTTAAATTGAATACAAAAATAATAATTTAGTTTTCTTCGTCATTTTTTCCAATACTTTATTATTTAATTGTACATTTGGAAATATACTAATGATTTAATACTTTACTATTGATTGAAAAAATAAAATCATACCATCGATATTTATTGGTATATTAATATCCCACTACTTTTTAAAATTTGAATTTGAATTTTTTTTTTGTTGATAACATTGAATTTTAAATTTGATATAGTGGGAATGGGAAAAGAGTTGAACATTTTTTGGGGGCAGACACATCATTTAAAATCCCATTACTTTCTACATTGGAATCGGAAAGTATATTATTGAAATTGGAAAGTGTATTATTATATTTTTAAAAAACTTTAAGAAAGCCTTTTAATTGCGTGTATAAATAGGATCATACATGGCTCTCTCTTTTAATATTCACACTTGAAATCACTTTCAATTTTTTCTCTTTTAGTAACTTTTTAAATTTAAATATTTAACGTGATAGGTGGGAAGTTGTCAAATTCGAATTTGAAACTTGATAGATATTATAAGAATCTGCCAGAAACATTGGAATTTTAAAAGTTCCTATAAGTTTTAATACAAAAATCAATGTATTGCATCTTTTGAGCGCAGGTCAATTGAATTGATCTTATGAGCGCAGGTTAATTAAAGCATTCCTGCATATAAGCACATACTTCAAGTAGTTGCATCTTTTACTATCAACTATTTAATTACACTTGAAACTGAAATAATAGTACCTCATTTTCAACGACAGGCTGTCACCCTCATTTGCACAATTTGAAATTTAAACTTCATTAGGTGGGAAATGAGTTCAACATTAATTGTTGGCAGACATTTGTATTAATATCTCACTATTTTTTTAAAATTTGAATTTTAATCTTGATATAGGTGGGAAATTTTGAATTTTAGACTTGATATAGGTAGAAAAAGAGTTTAACAACTTTTTTATCGAAAAACCAAAAGACCCAAAGAAAAGAGTTCAACATTAATTAGTGGCAGACATATGCATTAATATCTCACTTCTTTTTTAAATTTAATATTTGAAGTTGATATAGGTGGGAAAAGAATTTAACATCTTTTAGTGGGTGACAACTGTATTAAATTTCCACTATTTTTTAATGGGAATTATTAACCCTCATTTCAAAAAACATTTAATGCTTTTTTTCCATATTTATCGAAAAATAAAAAAAACCCTAAGAAAAGAGTTCAACATTAATTAGTGGCAGACAGGTTCATTAATATCCTTTTTTTAAAAAAAAATTTCGAAATTTGAAATTGATGTAGGTGAGAAAAGAATTTAACATCTTTTAGTGGGAGACAGCTATATTAAATTTCCTCTATTTTCTACATGGGAATTGTTAACCCTCATTTTAAAAAACATTGAATACTTTTTATCATATTTATCGAAAAACCAAAAGACCCATAGAAAAGAGATCAGCATTAATTAATGGCAAACATGTGCATTAATATCCCACTTCTTTGAAAAGGCAAAGAAGGTCATTAGTCGTGTCATTAAAGTAAATGCATTAAAAAAGAGAGATGATTAAAAAATGATGATAGTAAAAAAAAATTGGAATATTAATTCTATTAATGATAGCCTTCTGTAACATTTGAAATTTTAGTTTTTGATTTTTTTTTTTAAAAAAAACTAAACTAACAAATTGAATTTTATTTGAAATTCATTAATGTAGGTCATTCGTTTGTGCCATTCAAGTAATTAAATGCCTTAAAAATGAGGTGACTAAAAAATAAGGATAGCAAAAAATGTTTGAAATTTTAATGCTATTAATGATGGCCTTATGTATCATTGGATTTTTATTTTTTTTTTAAAAACCTAAACAAACAAATAGAAAATTTGTTATTATGTCTATTAGCATTAATTAGTGGCAAACATGTGCA